>NC_043766.1:24915410-25025410 GCF_902148845.1 Salarias fasciatus | reverse complement strand
GACTGACACCATTAGCTTGAGGCAACTGAGTCAGAATAAGGGAGCGATGCAGCAGCTCCCTATAGCAAAGAGAAGTGACCCCACGCGGCCTCGCTTTGATTTGTAATCTGTGACGACGCTGGCCTTACACTCCTCAGAAATTATGCTACGGCACAATTACTGATGCATCCGTCAGTAGTAGCGCATAACTGCGCTGGCTGGTTCAGCGTTGTTTGCGGTGGCTGGTAAAGAGTGGCTGGAAAGCTTGTTTCACTGTGCTCCAGATGAAGAAGCACCCAGAGGCTCTTAACTACAGCTGGGATGGCTCCCAACAAACACTCAACAGCACATGAGGGAACCCGCCAGTTACTCTCCAATTAATCCTGCTTCTAAACCCTGCTGCTGCTGCGCGCGAGTGTGTGTGTGTGTGTGTGTGTGTGTGTGTGTGTGTGTGTGTGTGTGTGTGTGTGTGTGTGTGTGTGTGTGTGTGTGTTTCTTAACATGTGTGGGGTGTTTTTGTGCTTGCTTTATCTATCAGAGACTTGTTCAGATGAAGCACTCACTCATACCCACTCTCGCACAGACTCTTTTAAACCCACAAAACAGCATGTGCCAAGAAAACAACAAGTTTCCCCTTCAGCTCCGTGCCGCTTTCTGGCACATCGATTCGGCACCACAAAAGCTCACACTCTGTCTGAGTGTACACACGTGCACACGCTGCAAAGAAAAAAAAAAAAGTACAACCATAGTTACTGAAGCAAAGCAGCAGGTGTAAAAGGCGACGATACAGAACTCATCAAACAAATGAGCACTGTGTCTTAACTGATGTGCATTTTGCAACCCCACTGCTCTTCTGTTGCTGCTTTGCAGGTCTCAGGTTGCTACTGTAACCTGTGAAGGTAACCGTAAAATATATTTAATTTAGACTCACGTTGTGCAGGTGGATCATGGTAGGATCCATCTGTCAAACCACTGTTTCAAAAGTAACCCTAACTCGAAGACGCAGCACAGTGAGGACGAAGACCTCTGGTGAATTCAATTCTGTTTTGTTTTTTTTTTCCCTCTCATCTCAGCACTTCTTCTCTCTCAAAAATATGTTTTGTTATTCGTTTTTTTTTTTTCCCCGAGCTCCATTTCCTCACCACCCGCTGCTCTGACCTGCATGACAGGGCCACAGCCAGAAAACCTGAGCTGCCTGTGCGTGAAAGCGAGTGTGTCCTGAGGCATCCGGCTATCCTCTCTGGCAGAAAAACACTGAACAAATTAGAGCTGAAAAATACGTCAGGGACAGACGCAGCGCACTGGCCATTACCATCCCACTAGCCCTCACACACACACTCTTTTTCAAGGTCACTTTTGAGAGGCAGTCAGAAAACTTTTGACTAGATTGTAAGGCTAGAGTCAGAGAAGAGTGAATACAGTTTTTTTCTGGCATTTCACTTGATCTTCTAAGAAATTAAAATCAGGCAATAATTGCCAGAAATTCTATTATTCTTTGACTCATGCAATAGGTTTCAACATACAATGTAAACACATGTGTCACATAAAATGTGTTTTTCTTGCCTCAGTCAAACATCTCAATAATAAAAGACATTTTTTTGTATGAAGGGAAAATTGTGACAGAGGTGCCGTATTTATCTACAGTATCTATCATTTCCACAGTCACTGTTATGTGTTTCATGTTTCACTGCTCTAACACACCTGAATCGAGGACATGGCTTCTGCACACACTCTGATTACGACTTTCTTATCACAATCATATCAACTGGAGCAGGGTGATATCTAAGACACGCAGGACTTTGCACCAGTGTTTTGTGGTATGATTGTGTAATTAAAAACAGTTTCAGGGAAGACACAGTGTTTGCGTAATGACACTTTGTACATGGTGTCGCAGAGTTGACTGCCTTTAACCTCAGAGCACACTAGGACAGGTTTCAGTTTTGACCCTCTTTTCCTGCTCCAGTGGGAAAATGGGTGTCGAACACCACTGTGCAGGACTCAAGAGTTCCATCTAGTTTTGTCGTCACCTTTTCTGACGAACTCAATGCCCTTCTTCACTCTGGAGGTGCAAACCTGCACAGTGGGGCTCAACGAGCTGGACTACATTAGGAAACTTGTAGACTTCAGCTGATTTACCAGGACAGACCATAATTCTACTGTTCAGATGTTGGTTGTTGCGTCTCATTTGGCTTATTTTTTAATATTTTACAAGTTCAAATGATCCTTCAGTAAATTGATGGGAAAAAAATGCAAGTCTGTAATAAATTTAAGATATCTCTGTCACTTTTGTTGGGTTTTTGTCATTTTGTTTAATGTTCCTCTACTTTTCTTTGAAATTATGAAGAAAAATCAAATTTCTACCATGTAAACATTTCATTTAAGATGGAATTATGAAATACTTATGTTATTTATGGAAATTGCTATTTGAAAAAATATAGTCCTATAATTTTTTTCAAAGTATACAAGACGATTGATGATTTTTCAATTATTTTTAAAAAAGCTTAATAAAAAATGTGCAGGGTTTCAACGGTGCTAGTGTCGTCCTGTATGACATTCTCATATGAGCATGAAACATTTCTGAGGGACTTCACCTCATAGTCTGATGTTATAACTTTCAATGTGTTCAATATTCTTTTTCTCTGAGCTGTTTTAATCATTTGACAAAGTAATTTATCAAGGAAGAGACATTAATCAAATACAGGTATGTCTCACAAAATTAGAATTACAATGAAAAAGTATTTTTTTTAGCTGAATATAGTTCAGGCTGTGAAAATTCAACATACTTAAAGTTTTTTTACACAATCTATTATTTCAGTTTTTGTTAAATTCTCTATAATTTAGGCTTTTGTCATGAAATACAAGAACAAATTCTCTCACGATATCTCAATATTTCATAGGTCAGTCTTTATGAAACCACACTCATTACCATTCAAATATAATAACATTTAATTTATTTGTAGAGTTTAGAAATGATGTAGAGAAAGGTGGAAAAAAACAGATTTGTAATATATGTACATTTTTGTATCAATATTTTTTTGTAGCAGTTGGAGATCTTGACAGTGCTCCGTCCCAGCATTTTTAGGAATCACTGGCATGTCAGCACACACTTTATAGTGGATTAGGATGTAATTCTAATTTTATGACACGAGCCTTTACCTGTACTCACACCACGTGTGTCTTCATATGTCCCTGGTATGTAATGATGTAGAGGTCTTTAAAAGTCCTTGAGAAGAGTCACTCATCTGTGTCCGCACATCTAATGTTGCTTTCAGAGCTTCCGTCTGCAAAATGCACTCAGCTGATGTACACACCTTGTTGACTGAGGCCAAAATAGAGCCGCTGTGGATGGCTTTGGAGAGCTAAAACCTGTTTTCATCTGAGGAAATGAATTTCTTCTGAAACGCACACACAAACACACACACTCGGTAACTTCCAAAGGGAAATGCACTGATTTAATCTCCTCTTCTACCCTCGCTTCATCCGATGCGTTTTATGTTCTTTACATTTCATATGAAACCAACCACAGTTCTGCTGAAATAAAACCATTCTCAGTACTTCCACATTTCCTTTCCCCATCCTCCTGCCTCTTTATCCATTACCTCAGTATCCTTCTGTTTTCCCAGCACTCTTGGAGGTAAAGCCTGTTCCTCACCCTGGCTTTAATTACAAGGTAATCAGTCTCACAAACGGAGGGGAACACAGACTGCAAAAGTGGATGTAAGGGTGTTAACAACTGTTTCTATTTGTGAGTGTGTTTTGTCTTTTGTGTGTTTCCTCAGCTCTGACAAGCTATCGGAGTGGTCTGTGCGAACAGGCAGCTCGTGTCCTGTCTCGTGACGTTAAAGCAGCCCCCCCCCCCCCCCCCCACTACCAACTGCAATATCGGAGGCCCCTAAGCCGCCAGTCACTCACTCTCTCAGTCACACATGAACACAAATCTCAGTTCCACCCAGGATCCACGTTTAGATAGTGCTGAAAGAAGCTCTCCAAAGCCTCTACCAAATACCTTCTGCTATCAAAAGAAGGAGAGAAGGCACCAAACACTTTGTCCTTGTCATTTTTCACATTCTTCGCTTACCTGAACACACACAGAGGCACAGACACACAAACCGTCTGTTCAAACACAAAAAAACACATCTGAGTGAAAAGTGTCAAAACTATTTGTTTCCTAAATCCCACAGTCTGTGTGAACAGGAGGCGTGCGCGTGTGTGTCTGCTTGTGTACACACAGGGTTGTCTGTGTCTGTGTGTGTGTGTGTGTCGCTGTGGAGCAGTGCTTCTCTCAGAGCATTAAAAAACACAGGTAACTCCTGAAAACGCGGCAGTCTTCCTTTCATGCCGAGGCGAGCATGCCAGTACAAAGCCTCCTCTTATGTCTGTCATCTCTCCTAAAATATAGGAATCAGTTGAAGTTGTTGTCCTTCGCCTGTCTATAGTTCCCTGTCTCATCTGGCGTAATGATCCCTCTGCCTTCATTCACTCAGCCAGGGTCCTGGCAGAGGGCGACAGAGCAAAGGAAGGATTGGCAGATATCATACAGCATGAAAAGGAAAAGGAGGTTCAACCATCTGCCAGAGTCTCTCTCTGTCGCTCTCTCTGTTTCTAACTCTCTCTTATTTCCTCGCTGTGCACATACTATCATCATTTCTACATCTTCTAAGTGCAGCTTAAATTAAAGGGCTTGTATTCCCTGTTAGAAAAAGCTTAGAAAACCACATGTTGTCTGCTTTTTCTTTTGAGCAAAAAGTGAATCCACCCTTAAATACTACTGCACAATGTACAATTTAAAACACCTTCCCGGAATAACGTAAAAGGTTTAAAGCATGTTTCTGTATCAGTGTGGTGACATGAATATTTAGATGTGTATGCTAATTCCTCTGCAGGATGCCAATAAGATTTGGAGAAGAAAAGGTCAAATAATCACTTAGACGGCATAATAAAAATGTAGTTTTTACATTTATGAAACAAAATGAAGATCATTAAGCCAAAAACAGGGTTCTACATAAATCCTATGCTTTTATGTGCTGCCACCTTCTACTTCTTCTGAAAAGCGACACTAAACACAGGCTTTGCACATGTAACTTACCTATTTCCACAGGGATTTGTCTCAGCCAGTAAGTACTTCATAATGCCGACTTATATTTTTTCTCAACACCCGGGTTTTCTTTCTTTTCAAGTTTGCACACATTCCAAATAGAGCAGACGAGTTTGATGCAACCAAGACCGAACTTTTAGACCTGAACATCAAGTATAATGTTTGCAGGAAGCCGGCTGCTCCCTGTCCAAACTGATAGAGCTTACACAGACATGTAGAGAAGAAAGAGTGGGCAAACATGTCCATAAAGAGGTGTGCCAAGTAAATAGCTTCATTTCCCCCTTGAACACACTGAAGCTGAAATAAAAGCCAAAAATACTAAAGGTCTGTGCAGGTATGAAACTCATAAACAACCTAATTTTTTGATATTAACAGGAAAATGCTTGTTTTCTAAAAATATGTGACTTCATAATCACTGCAAAATAAATTAATTCTGTTGTTGAATAAACGTGAAGTAATGCAATATGGAGAAAGTGAAACAATATAAAGTATGGTGCTTTTGAAATTAAAAGTGCATTAAACGAAGCTACAGAGCTATTTTGTTTTTCTGTGAAAAAGCTTTGTATGAATCTTTGAAGTCTCCACTGACCCAGTAAATTGATGTGCAAAGCTGATTTGTTTTTTACATTTCACAAGCTGGCTGAAACAAAACTGTGAATGAGCACTGACACCGAGTATTGAACGGGCTCAAGGGCTAAATGTGTAAATGCCACAGTATTGATAAGTTCCAACATCACTGCTTTACTCATGGGTGTTTTTGAACTTTTTGGGGTGATTTGTTGAGATACTGCTCTGTATGTGTGTTCCTGACTGTCTCCGTACACAAACACAATCACCATCAGCACAGAGCAGGGCAAAGAGGACGCCGTGGAGAAAGCAAAAAAGAGGCTCAGATGACGAGAATTAAACTTGACAGCAGCAACAACAGCACTCATTAGGGTCAGCACGTGTGATAAAACCTTCTTGAATAAAATGGCAATGCTTTATCAAGCATCAGATCAACCAGAATAAACATTTTCAAAGCATTGTTGGAATCCACTCTGTTGCTCTGTTGTACGTGTCCTCTCCATCACTGATGCATATGCACAGTGTGCTTCATCAACTCAGAGCAAATTGTTACAAACCGGCTGAAATTAAAGCTGTCTATCTGACATGTCCTGAAATTAGGAAATTAGGTTGCTCCTGGTTGGCACTAGCAGCGTGTCCTCTTAGAGAGAGAATCCACATCTGTGGCACAGGGACAAGGACAAAGAACAGTGTAAATAAATGTGGATATTTTTTGAATATTCATGTACAACCAAATAAAAAAAAACAATTCCTTTAGAAAACAAAAATTGCCAATAAAACCACTGGCTGATTGTGCATTTTCACTTCTTGCTCTTACTGGTCTGTTGGACCTGTTCACTCGGAAAACTGGGAAAAAGCTTTTGACATTGACCAATGCAGACCAGGAGCACATAGATTGAGCAACATTTTTGGAGGTCCTCTGACCCCTAAAAATTGGGCACATCAAACATTCCAACATATTCATGCTTTTTCTTCCACATCTTTTGTTTCTTAACAACTTGAGGAGAAAATGAGAAAACTGCACTTACTAACAAGTGCCACTCTGAAGAACTAATCAGGCGTATTCTGTTCATCTATCAGTTTTAAGCTCAGGAATGTTTAGTCAGAATTTCGTATCCTAAATTAATGCAAAAGTTATCCCACTTGAGGGTGAATTCTGAAAAAGTCATGAAGTTACATAATTGATTTTCTAACCTATCTTGCTGTATTTTTATTTACTTGTGCTTAACTTGGGTCAGTGTGAATAACAGGAAACCACTGACACAGAGGTTTCTCACCTATATTGTATACAAGATGTTCATTGCAGAAGCATCCTTACTGACAGGGATGAAAGAGTGAAAAACACAGCCTTTAATTACCCACGACCATCATGCAAGGCGACAGTGACAGTGCTTTCTTACACCGCATTAAAATGCTGCAAATACAGATTGAGTTTCATCTCCCAGTGTGCACCTTCTCAGTCTTAGAACACACTGTGTGTTGTGAGGAGGCTGAAATAGAAAACAGCAGCATGTCAACCTCAAACAAATAAGAAATGCCCTTTCAACACACAGTCCTTCAACCAGCGCAGCAGGGTGAGAGTGTCGGCCTCTATTAGAGCCTGCGTGTGACATTGGGACATTTTCCTTTTGTGAAAATCATGAGCAGGGAGCTAACTGTTGCTATGGAGACCATAGTTAGTGATGTGGTGGGCAAAGCCACCCCGGCTAGTGTGGAGAGGAGCACTAAACTGAACACACTGAGAGGATCACAGAGTATACAAACTGCATGTGAGTGAGTGCACGCACACGCACTCAGGCACGCGGACCTGCACGCATACACATGCACGCGCGCACACACACAGAGTTTGGAAAGCAAATAAAAGGCTTTCCTGATAAATATTTTTTCTCTCTGAGTCAGGCATTCTGAATGCTAATTCAGTGTGGTCACATATGAAAGCTTGGATGAAGCTTTTTGAACACAGGAATGGAGGCAGACGAGCGAGTCATCGCACAGCGAGGGGAGGATGCGGGTTTGCCAAGTGGCGACGTGACACCTGCCCAGGAGCTGGATTGATCACATCACACCATCCTCACTTTGATTCTCTGGTTTGAGAAGTAGATGCATTAAAACTTGTGGATGACAAAATAGGAGGAGGAGGAGGAGGAGACAAGAAGACAGACCATACATTTTCCAGAAATAAACTTAAGTGAGGGAAAGGAACAAAAGATCAGGAAAGGACAGAGGGAGGAGAGACAGAGAGACAGAGACCGATGTGGAGAGAGAGAGAGCAAGTGATGGAGAAGAGAAAGACAGAGAAATAGGGGAAGAAAAAAGAAGAGATAATTCAAGAAAGAGAGAATGAAGAGACAATGTGAAAAAAGAGAATCGGACAAAAAATACATACAAATTGGGAAAGAAAGAGTGAAAAGAAAAAGATGGTATAAAAGCTAAAAAAACAAACCTACAAAGATAACAGACAGAAAATGAGAAAATGAGATAGTGAATGTAAGAGAAGAGCAAAAGAGAAAGGGGGGGGGTGAACAAGCAAGGAGAGAAATGTGTGGAATAATACGAGATGAGACAAATAAAATAGAAGATGAGAAATAAGAGAGCTGTATAAAAAACCAAGAATGAGGGAGAGGGAGAAAGACAGAGGGGTGGCGGGGACACAGAGAGAGAGGGGGGAGGAGGGAGGGATGGTATTCCCTCTAAGTATAGTTTTAGGGCTGGAGAAGCCTAATTTCTTTCTGGTCCTGCGTCCCCTGGCATTCACCACTGGACTCCACTGACAACCACAACAGCAGACAGCCAATTCAATTCAATCTCTGTCTGATTGGAGGGAACAGATCTGATTACCTCTCATAGAAGGCGCGCGCGCACACACACACACACACACACACACACACACACACACACACACACACACACACACACACACACACACACACACACACACACACACACACACACCAAGTTAGTCACACAAACTGAAAATGCTGTTGTTTGTGCTCTAAGATTCCCTGGGGAAAGATATCAGAGTAAATGGCTGCGGTGATTGTGCCAGATAGACTGGATGTGTGCATAATACCCACACCAAGATGATAATGTGTTTGCTAATCGCACACCAGAGACAAGCAAACACACACCCACACACATCCACGCATGAAAACACAAAAGGCTAACAGCTGCACAGCTATAACCCTTAACCACTCTTCACGTGCCGCTGGCTGCCAGCTACAGTGTAGAAATAGCCTCCCACACATCCTCAGCCAGATCCCAACGTGGGAGAGTCGTGATGTTTCAGAGTTGTAGTGACAGTTGACTGTGTGTTAACGATGTTTGAAGTTATTATAACTGATAATCATATTTGCTGACACCTCATGAAAGAAAGGCGGATATCAGTGAATGCTTAATTAAAACATTTAACGCTGTTATGGAGAAGATACTGCGAGTAGAAAAGACCAAACTCCATCGTGGTTTGATTAGAGTAGGTGACACAAGCTGTCAGTGGGGATTCGTTCACATTCAGATTGGAGGTTTATTAAATCCGAATTGAAATCACCTTTAGTAATCATGAGTTACCCACATTTGGCTAGCTGTAAATTTGCATTACAGCGCCTTATAACGTGCGTGCATACTGTACTAACAACAAAGGCATCGCACCAGCTTCACAGAGAAAAGTTTATGACTGCTCATTCCCCAAGTGGGATTTCACTATTTTGATTTGCTCTTTTATTCGGTATCATCAGAATAGAGGCGCTAAAGAAGCTGAACTTCACGCCGAATTGACTGTGGATAAACAACGTAGACTATTTGTTTTTCAGATGTTTTATGGCTAAATGAGAACATTGTAAAATAAAACAAACTCGCAGCATGCCAACTTGTTAACAAACCCCTCTTTTGTATCATGTTTTGACTACCAACTGAAAAGCCTCCGGAGGGTGAAGCTGAAAAGCAGAGCATAAGTTGAGGAACTGTTCTGCAGCAGCTCAAGTGTAATCCCTGATTACATTAATTACACTACGTTTGACAAAATGCAGCGTCGCTGAGACGCCGCGTTGTGGTGTCAGAATGATTCGTCTGCACGGTGGAAGTGGCAAATGCGATTCAAAGACTCCCCAGAGTAAGGCGTCCACGCTTCATCATACTTCATTAGCAAGGTGGGCGCTGAGATGGAAAAGTTTTAAGTGGAGACAAAACTGTCTGCAGCTGTCGGGTTTTTCACAAATGTCAAATTGGCATGCTGTTCTAATGTGACACTTTCATAAAAGTGCTTCCACTGGCAGACTGTCAGCTACATGTTTTATTGATAATGACGACTATCAAAACATGCTTCACTGAGAAAAAAAAAAGGAAAAGAAAACAACACAAAAAATGGTTTCAATGAATGAATAAACTCCTTACTTCATTCTTCTCATTCTCTTAACTTCAAGGCTGTGATCAGGGGAGAAAGACATTAACAGGCCGACGCAAATGTAAGAGGGCTGGAGGAAGGGGGATGAGAGGTGGAGAGATGTAATCTCTCTGGATTTATTAGGGATTAATGAAGACTATTTACCTCAAGAACCGACTTGAACCAGTAAGACTGACTAATTCATTGCTCAAGAAAGCACAAAACTGCACTTATTCCACTTAGGTCAGGGTTATCACCACCATGTCATTCTAATTCAATAAAAACCGTCTACTACCAGCGGAGGAAGAGCTGTCGGGAAAATGACCCCTGACCTCTTGAATAAAATGTACGTGCACACGGACTAGCTCTCTTACTGTGATGCACGGATGCGCCCTGTGATTAATGTGTGACACGTAGCAGTCCCATAGTCTTTTTCATTACATTCTTCTCCACAGAAGTGTGAAACAAAGGCCTGAGATTAAACAGCTCCCATTCACATCGACTCATTAGTCTCTCTCACTCGCACTCACTCTTCATGATCAGTCTCTCCTCTGCGTCTCACTTATCCAGGACAAGGTCATTTAGGAGTTTGAGGATTGGAAGGAGGAGGAAGAGGAGGAGGAGGAGGAGGAGGAGAAAGAGAAACGGAAAGCTATGGGAAGAGCGCAGGACTATCCTTCAGGGACTTCTGACAACACCAAAGCCTCAGTTTAAACCCTAATGACAATCGGCTATTGGGATGATATCTATTTTTAATGAACATGAGACACTCCAGAGACAGAAGCCAGAGAGCTGGACAAGAACGTGTACGTACGGAACAGGAGCGATTCCAGGTCATGCATGAAGCACGTTAAAGTTTCCTATTCCCGGAGAACGTGTGCATTTACTTGTGTGTGGTGTGTGATTGCATTTGACTTTCATCACCCTGCTGAGAGTGTGTGCATGTATGTGTGTGCCCGTATGTCTGTCAGGAAGAATGACCCAGATCAGAGGAGAGATGAATGCACCCTGCGTGAGTCGATGGATCTGACACCAAGCAAAACTTAGGTTCCATTTGTACAAAAAAAAAAGAGAGAGTTACAGATAGAGGCCAGCTATAAAGAGGTGTGTTTGGGGTAAAAGAGGTCAGAGAGAGAGAGAGAGAGAGAGAGAGAGAGAGAGAGAGAGAGAGAGAGAGAGAGAGAGAGAGAGAGAGAGAGAGAGAGAGAGAGAGAGAGAGAGAGAGTCGGGCAACAGGAGTGAGACACACAAGGGGGTAGAAATAGAGAGAAAAACGACAGACTGACGGGGCAAGAGAAAGAATATGAAAGAAACAGAGAAAAGAGGGATAAAGAAATAGAGACGGAGCAAAAGGTGAGTGAGAGAGGCAAGGAGCGAGAGAGAGACAGACAGTGAGAGAGCGAGAGAGAGAGAGAGAGAGAGAGAATGAGAGAAAGAGAGAGAAGGGAAAACCCTTAAGTCTCAATGCTGAAGGCGAACTATTCATCTTCCCTCTCATATGCTCTTCTCTGCTTCAATCCCAGTTCCATGGTGTGTGTGCATGTGTGCGTGTGTACGTACATGCGGGCGTGTGTGTGCTTCTTCTAAATATGGAGAGCAGTGTGAATGATGAACATGATCTCCATTGCAGCAGAACAATACTGTTTCTAAATAGGACATGAGAGGCATTCAGTCCTCCCTCACACACACATTGTGTATGGTGACGGGGAGGTGAGGTGGGTCGCAGCGTGTTTGCAGGGGCTGTGGCAGCGTGCTGTGTGCAATGAGGCATCTGCTGCAGGTGATAGCAAGTGTGTATAGTCGCGTGCATCCATTTAGTGTCATTCCCGAAGGCGTCCGAGGACTTTTTTTCCTACATCAATCAGATGCTTATTCAGAGAATGCCGGGCGTCACTCTTGCTGTCGGGCAGGTGGCACCGAGCAGCTGGATGATGGCTGCGAGCCCGCTCCCCGGCTTCACCTCTGCTCTGAGACCATGCAGGCTTGATCTGCTACACCTGCTAGCAAAGACCCTCTGGAGCATTTCACACCTGCACTTTTTTTTTAAGCTTCTCACCAAACAACGTCCACACCTGTTTGGTTGCAACCTGCTGTGCCCGAACACACCTGTTAATTAGTTATGAACAACAGCGGGCTCTGTTGTTCAACACGCTCCGCTGTCAAACAAGAACCCATCAATGGCAAATTACTTAATTGATGATGATTAATGAGGACAGCGGGAGGTACAATAAAATAATGCCAAGCACTGTTTCTTCACACGTCCAGACCTGCTGATTGATGTGTAATTCTGTGAGTTTGCATGGTCTCCCTGTGCAGGATTTTTCAGATATTCCTGCTTTTACACACAATCCAGAGATGTGGAAGCATCTCTCTCTGAAATGAAGCTTCGGGCAATCAATGGCACTAAATGTTTTGTGTCACTGACTAATTGTGATTTATCAGTTAACCAATTATGGCTGTTTCACCAAAAAGCCAATCATTTATTGGATTTGACGATTTGGTGCAGTACAATGCAATGGTGTAGCCATTGCCACACTAACATGAGCCTGGTTTTAATTCAAGGGAAGAGGCTTTCTGTGAGGAGTTTGCATGTTCTCCCCTTCAGTGAAGCTTTCTTCTGGTTACTCCTGCCAACATCCAGACGGATGCTCGTTAGTTTAACTGGTGACCCTGAAATGGCTGTTAGGATGAATTTCTGTGAAGGTGATTTCTTTGATGAAGGTGCCCTTCATTTGACCGGCGTTGGCTGGGATAGGCTGGCTTCATGCTGTCTTAGCAGCTCTAAAGTGAGCGCAGATAGTGCATGAATGAATGGATGAAAAAGTAGCCGATGAAGGTGTGTATGTGAATCAATGTGGTTGTAAGAGTTATTTGTAATCCATGTTGGGGGGCTCAATCTTACACATAAAAGACTTATTGAAATCTCATTACTCTTCCCATCTTCCCCGCTAACAGGTGATGATTTGGTGCAGGCTTCTTGCAGGAGACATTTTGACACGTTATAGTAGGGAAAGCACCCCAGTAGATAATAGAATTAATGACAGCTGAAATCCATTTAGCTGCTGCCATGTCAGGGCATTGTGCATGCTGACTCACAGTCACGTAACACCTTAGCTCTCCCTACTTTAGAGGCATCTGCTGTGAAAAGGGCTTTCTCCTGCAACATGAAGGAGGTGAATCAAGCGATGTCTCTCCTCATTAGGCAATAATTGAATTAATCTCATCAACGCTTTAGTTCAATTATGTGTCATTAGTAATACCTTTAGAGTAAGTTTCCTAAGCTTGTCTCTGCCTGTGCGGCAGGTGTGACGCTGCACCTACCCTTCCTTTTGGAGTCCCGTCTGACGCTGCTGGGCCTGACCGCTGGCTGTAGCTCTGTCTCTGTTGACATCCTCAGGCTCCAACTGGGCTAAACTCCGCTGCGTTCGGCTCAGCTGGGGTCCGCTGAACTCTGAGGGTCCAGTTCACGGCGTCAGCGTCGGCTGCGGGTGTGTAGGCGCCTTGTACGTGCGTGGAGGCGCCAGGTGTGTGCGTGGGCACACAGGCTCATGGGAGAGGAATGGGCTTCAGCCCTGACATGACATCCCACACACACCCACAGAGAGCTGCAGGAGACAGACAGGAAGAAACAGGTTTGCCTCAGTTAGGTGGTGCTCACTCTTGGCAGGCGAAATCCTGAGAGTCATCAGCAGGCATGAGAATGAGCTTGTTTCTTGAGTAGATGTTGCCCATGGTAACAGAGAGAGACCTGCACTCGGCTTAATGCTTCCTGTCAATAATGTGCCTCAGCAAGGACATTTTGTGAGAAACAATTCACTTCTGTTTTCAGTGATACACTCAATACGTAAATAGGTGTAAAATCATCAATAACCTACCTCATATGAATGCTTTTACACACAATATCATCTAATGATTTTGATAAAATTGGGATCGTTCAGAGTGTATAACCTATAAATGAGCTTTTAATTATCTAACATAAAAGTTCAACACATGAAAATAAGAAAAACGCATACGAATACTGAAAACAAGTTCACAAGACATTGTTAAACAAATGGTCCATGTATTCGACAGATTTCTATCAAGTGAAAAGAGCTAGTAACAGGGAAAACTCAACGTGGGTTTATCTAGATTATGGAGAAAAAATCCTACAAGAGAACTGCACCCTAACAATCATAGTACACACAAGGGGAGTAATGAAATACAACAATCTTGTCGTTTATAGTCATGTATCAGATCTTCTCCCAGACAAGCAAAAACACGAGAACTGCCCAGAAACCTGTCAGACATTAAAAAAAACAAAACAAAACCATTTTACTTTCTTTTGAAACATTTGATGTGAGATGAGAGCTTTTGTTTTCAGTGTGACAGAAAATCTCATCATAATGGTCACGGCATATCTTTGAAAACTCCTTGATTTACTTTAAGTTTGAGAGGGGATGACCCTCCTCAGGGAAACACAAAGTCATTGTGTGTCCAAGCTAGTCCATGAAATCAAAACTTTTATAGAAAAATCATGCTTTCTTTGTTTTTTTTTTTTACTCTTTTCCGACTGCTTCTTTATTTGCTATCGATAATAACCTTTGCCCCAAGCATACCTGACATTAGTCAGTCAGGCAATTGCAGTTTTTTAATTTTATTTCTACTGGCATCCACTTGGAAAGGCTTACGTTGAAAGTAAACCGCCTTAAATTCATTCACTATATGATGCAATAAGTTTTAAAAATGTTACACATTATTTGAAAGGTAACAGCTGCAGTAAAATTGCATTAAACACAATTTTAAAGCATTTACGACAATCACTTATCACGAGTACAACTGTGCACACATTACCATGCTTGTGAACTTTATAACGCATGACAGTTTTAGAAAGGCTGACAGTTAGAAAATATTTGTGAATTTTAGAATATATGACAGTTTTAAAAGGAGTGATAGTTTTAGATTGTTTGAAAATTTTAGAATCTTGATTCTCAAGCTGCGGCACACCATTTTTGAAAATCTGTAAAATCTTCAAAATGTACGAAACTTTTGATGAAAAAATAAAAAGCTAATCAAATTTATATTCATATATTCAAAATGAGAGTATAAGTCATAAGTCAACAGCTAATACTGTATGTTCAGGTCCGGCATAACATCGACGCTTGGATAGCTCAGTGTTTTCTCAGGTGGTGACACTGTGAAAAGTTTAAGAACCGTTGAGCTACACAGATAATCATTTACTACTTGTCGAATGAACGCAAACTGGGAAGTCAGTCTGGAAACACCACCAAGGAGGATTTTGGGGAAAAATTGTGAGGTTAGTTACTTTTATTTTTGGCCACTGCAGCTGTGAGGACCCAGCTGCTGAGGTCATGTCCCTCTCTCTGGCTTTCATGCTGAGATCTCAACAATTAACTTTAGTGGCTGTGGTTTTTATTGCAAACGAGGGGAATGAGTAAAGCTAAGAAGATCCAGCTTGTATTGATTTCTATTTAACTGAAATACTAGTTGGCCTCCTTGGGCTATGTCCAGTATCTGATGGGTCCTTCTGGCCTCAGCATTCTGTCCCTTCTTTGCCCATCTGCCACCACGTTATTCTCAAGTGACTGGAGTCTGACGACCGTAAACTTGTAGCCAGAAAAACACTCAAGATTAACACTCCAACCCAGTCGTGTGAATGCATGAAAACACATTTGCATGTGCAGGGAAAAGCAGAATAGCTCCTTTCTTACTTAGAGATGCTGAAGTACAAGGACAGCAGGAGACAGCTGCAAGTTGACACGCTACATAATGAATGTGACTACCTCCTGAGCAGCTCTTCACCTCTTCTTAGACTATCAGTCTTGACCTCACTTTTCCGTCTCCGTCTCCATCTAATAGTGGCTGAGTGCAGATTTGAACAAAACCAAAAGAACGGGTGCTTCTTGGGGAAGGGGGGAATCTCTCTTTCTCGTCCTCCCCCTCTCCACGGTGTTTCTGTGTGAATAGGAGGCCCTGTAAGCCTCGGGCGAGAACAGATGAATTGAGAGGCTTTTAATTTGCTGCAGACAGAACAGAACAGAGTCCATTTAATTCTGCCAGCAGAGGCCATGTCGGCAAAATGCTGACAATATTCTTTATCTGGTCCAAACACACTGGAAAAGTGTGAGTCACTCCAATTACAGGCATTATCAGCAGCACTGTTCCACCAAATGGATGGAGAGAGAGTGACTATGAAGAGAGAGGGGTTAGAGGGAAGAGAAATGAACAGAGAGGAAAGAAAGTGAGGGGTGAGGAAACATAGAGTGGGTGAGTAAGATAATGAGCAAGGGGTAAAAGGGGAGAGGAAAAAAAGCCAAAGGAAGTAAAATCAGAAGAGAATGAAAGGAGGTTGAGCGGCTTCAGCTGTAACCCTGAACACGTCCCCGTCTGTCCCTGGCTTCTCTTTCCTTTTTGTTCTCTGAATTTGTTCTCCTCCTTCTAGCTGTGAAGTCTTTCAGGCAAAATCTGGAGCTTCTATTTAAGAGACACAGTCTGTTAATCCTCAAACTGGACTAGAGAAGACATGGGCTAGAAACTCTCACTGCTTTACCCAGGAAAATAAAGGACAGCTTTTGCTCTGGTGTAACTTCAGTAAAGATGTTTCTTTGGTGTTAGTTTGAGTGCGAAATTAAATACATAAGAGGGAAAAAACCTGTAAGGACTTCACAGTTTAGGTTTTATATCTTTAAAAGGTCTTCACACACATTTGTCAAAGTCCAGCCCATTAAAAACAGGTGCTAGTTCACAGGTAGAACTGAGCAGGACACAAAACTCTGAAGCCTCAAAAGAAAAATCTGTTGCAGTGGAACTCTCCACACATCTCGGAGGCTCCAGACATATGGCTGCTTCTCTAAAGACTCAGCAAACCGTTGTACATCCAAAGCTACGGTCCCTGTAGGACAGGAACGAGCTAATTTCTCAAAAAATGAAAAAAAGAAAAAGAAAAAAACCGCCAGACTATTCTGCTGTAGCGTCAACTTCATACAAATGCCTTCAGATAAAGTGACAGAAAGAGCATCAAAAGCCATCTTCAACGCTGTAGTGGCAGTTTGACCTGGAATCAGAGCATGTGCTAAATGTAGCAGCAGAGCTGGATGCGAACATGGCTTAGTGTGTCTGGATTTAGACAGCAATCTGAGGCTACACCAGAGCAGAAACAGCGCGGAGGGATAGAGGGGAACGGAATGAGCAGTAAATTGGATGTCCGTAACTGGGGCGCTGCCAGCAGGCGTGAGTGGGTGATGTGAAGATCTACATGTGTGAGTGTGCGCGCAAGCAACGATGTGTGTTAGTGTGTGTGTGTGTGTGCCCGTCTCCGTACGTGTGCGACTTCATAGACAGGACGTTGCCAAACAGGAGCTTATTGCCCAGAAATCATCTGCAGCTACAGCAAAGTCTGCCAGGCGAATGGAAAGAAAAAAGAAGAGAGAAAAGAGAGAAGGAGGGGAGCATGCTGGCTGTCTGTCCTCCTCCCCTTTCTTCCCACCTCCCACTCTCTCGGTGTAATTGTGTTCTGTCCATCAGGCTCAGAGTTAGATTAGTGGCTCAACTCATTCAGCTCTCCTGCCATCTCAATAATGAATAATCATGCAGACCACCTCCAGACTGCTTTTCTCATGACTCCAGCTAGTGCCACCCCTCCAACACACAGAATCACACACTTAACCAAGGCCACCTTTGTATCCTGACACCACACTGCCGACTCCTTATCGGCAACACATTTCTGCTCTTGTTGATGAGTAACTCTGTGTGATAAAGGTTAACCATGCTTCATTCCATCAGGAATTGGGTGTCTCTTTGGTAAATGAACAAGCTTCTTTCAACTTCACCAGCAAACAAGTGGTTAAATACACTGCGAAATGTCAGCTGATAAAGTGCACAAGTGAGTCAAACTGAGAGAAATAAATGTCAATAAATGTCTACTCAATCTAGATTTAAAAAAAAAGTCCAAAGAAAGAACAAAAAAACCTACCCGTTTACGAATGATTGAAGAGAAAATGCAATGTCCGTTCAACTCTGATGCTCCAACAACCAGCTCAGGAGAAGACAAACGGCAGACAGGAACAGCAGAGACGCACAAACATCAACTAGTCAAGGCTGGAGGATGAGACGTGCCCACAGGTGAACGTGATACCAGAGCATGAGGCAACTGAGGTGACGGAAAAAGGTGAGAATAGAAGACTTTAAGACATGAGGTTGAAGGTCAGTGTCACGCCTCCACCTGCAATATATCCCTGCACTTTGTTCAACACTGCTTATGGAAAGCAGACATGTCCTTGGAAACAACCTTCGACTTATCCAGCGACTTGTGCCAAAAAATATCAGGGCATCTCATCAAATACAATTACAGCACAAAAGTGAGACAAGTTGTCAAAATGAATTGTACACAACTGTGAGTCCAGCAGTCTTTCTCAACATTGCATTAGTACTCGGCCAAGACAAAAGTTATCAAATTTACCAAAATTTATCATTTATTAAAAATCATTTTTCCCATGTTGGAGCATTCAGTGTTTAAAAAATAAAATAAAATTAGAGTCTTTTTTGGCCGTGTAGGTAGACTGTGTTTAAGTCCCAGACGCTGCACTACGGGACAGCGTGTGGAGTCACATAACTCCACCCACCGAGTCTGTGGCAAGAACTGAAAGAGACGGTGAGGAAGAGAACGGAGGACGAGTTGAAAGTTGACAGAACTGCTACATCGGAGGTAGAGCTGGTAAAGGAGGAATACCAGCAGCTTCTTACCCCCCAAAATTGCTTCTTCAATTATTTGGCAACATTTTGGGTTCAGCAAGGATGACGTCGATTAAAAAGATGTCAGATATAAACTCTGATAAAAGACTGTTGCAGCAAGTCAAGGTAAGACATTGAACCTTCTCCACCACCTGCAGCAGAGCCACATGATTCCATTTGAGAAAATAAAAAAAGCTCAAAGACAGAAGCAACACGGAGAACCAGAAAAAAGTACTTCCACCACGAGGCAGCAGTCAATAACCAAAGCATTGTAAACATCGATGTTTATAATTTGTTTATAAGATATTGTATTTTTAATAGTGTGTTTGCAGAAAATGTAAGTTATTTTATACTTTTAAACTTCTTCAGTTGTGCCTATTTGTTCAATAAATCTTAACCTAAAAGCACTTTTGGTTTTTCATGTATTTTCACACAGAGTAGTTTTACAGTCCTTTAAAGTGGCAATAAAACACCATTATAATCATGATATCAATAAAATTTGCTGTGAAGCAATTATGCTGCCATAGACCCATTCAGTGGCCAAACTTAAGTTATTTTTGCATGCATGGGGTAGTTATCATTTTATCGTTATCGAGGTGCACTGCTCAATATGTCATGATACTGATTTGAGGCCATATTGCTCAGTAAACATTTGACACTCCTCTGCTGGAGAATGTTCAGAACTATGACCCTCCAGGACCAGCTGTACTCAAAGATGGCCAAACAATCACATTTCGACCAGTGTTTTTCTTATGCTTTGACTCCAACTATCAAACATTAAAAAATTTAAATAATGTGTTGCACTTTCTATCAAATTATCGACAGCAAATGGTGAATCTTTTAATGATATTAAATGTTTCAACGCTTCACTGTAAGGACTTAAATGACAACTGAGCCTGATTACAAATCGTCAAGTGTTTAAAGATGCAGTATGATATAACAGCGGAGATGTGACATTTGGCACAGATGGGATTTTTCAGATGACGTCAACAATAAATTGCCAAATAATGATTATGGAAAATAAGATTACAACCCTTACGTCTGTTATGTTAGGGCCCTTCAATAGTATTGCAATATTTTGAGGTATTTTAATGTAATAATTTCTAACAGATGATTTCTCACTAAAAAGTTAGTCATCTGTATCAGGTGTAAATGTAAAAACCTATGGATATTATGGGGCGAAAGGGGAACTTTGATTTCTTTTTTTGTGTTACAAGAAAAACTGAAAAAAATCCAAGGAAAAAAAAAATCAACTGAATGGATATTGAAAAAATGCTTCCAGAATGGACAAGTAGTGATTTTTCATGACTCGGCAGTTTTAGTTCTTTGGAAATCAGTTTTTTTTTTTCTACTTTTTTTTTTAGTGTGATCTAAGTTTGACTGTAATGTAATTAGGTTATATGGAAGCATGGACAGTGCACTCGCTGCTGCTGCTGCTGCTGCTGCTGCTATTAAACAAACTGCTCAAGTTAAATGACCACAAAATTAGGTATAAACACACATTTCAATTACTCTGTTCACATGAAGTTGTGAAAAAATGGATGTGGAGGAAAGACTTTGACTTTAATCATAGTAAGGCAAATTTGACCCTTTGTATCACCGTGTTTGATTTGCTTCATGTGCTTTCCGGCCTCCTTCTTTTGAATGACCAGTTTTGTCAGTGTCTCAGTGAACTTGCTCTTCCTGTTGGCTTCCCTCTGTGTTGTCCAGTTATGTTTCACCTGTATGTCTCCTCTCCCTGGTTTACTTTAATTTCTCTCCCTCCTGTCTCCGTGCCACATTGTTTTTTTTTGTTTGTTTGTTTTTTGCCTTGTTGCTTTTTTTGTTTTCTGGATTCCTGCTCAGACCTGCTGAACGCCCTTCTGGATCTTACATCCGATACCACTGCCACAAATACAAAATACTCTTGAGTAAATAAAGTCTCATGAACGGTGATCATCTGTGTGTGAGTCTGCTTTTGGGTCTTGCCATGTATTGTGACATGTGTCGACTGTGAAATTGTTAACCAAGTGAGAGCTTGCATTGCTTTAAAGAGGGTAAATATTTTAGTCATCAAACTGAGGACTATGAAAGTTTTCTTGTAAACAATCTGATACGGCAGAAAGTCACATATTGAATATTCTAAATAAGTCAAATTCCAAACAAGTTATAAATCATAAATAGACTTAGTACCAAAATGATTTGCAATTTACTTGATAAATTTAGTTGATACTTATTGATAAAAACATCAGAAATATAACAATAGCCTTTGATAATTAAATTATTTAAACCAATCATCTATCTAACAGTCATTTGTTCATAGCTGACTAAACATTTCCATCTTTTCATTTAAAGTTACTTTCTTTTTTAAACCTTTTTTAAGCTTATTTTGGCATATTGGCCAGGAAGCAAAACTATTAAGATTTTATTCTTATATAGGACTACACATCCTTTTTTGGTGGCCAAACCTTTAATCTGAGGCTGGGAGAATGCTATGGCACCTGGAAAAACACAAAAAAGAAACAACCATTTTCCTGAAGCTTCAGTGCTTCAAGCTGGGCCACATCAGAGAGCTATAATATTTCAGGCTGATGTTTGAAGGCCCAGCATAAACTCTTGTGCAAACATCTAGCTGAGAAGTGACTGTGAAATGCATATGACTCCAGTTAAAATGAACTGGCAGTGGAGGTAAAGCATGATATGCAGTAAAAGACAATGATCTAAATAACACTTTCATTCTGGCTGAGGGAGGAGCTGTAACTGTAGCTGTGATTACATCTGCACTGCATAAAAACAGTGCCTCAACAGAGTTACTGCAGCAGCCTGGTGGCTAAAGCACCTACTATTGCAGCAGACCGACAGTCCTGCAACAACAACGGTGAATGCTGCTCGGCAGTCAGGCAGCCCGGCCACCCACCAGAGCAGCAGTTCACTGCAGGGAAAGATGGAAGTAGGGAGCTGTGAGCGACTCAAGGTGCTACACATGCCCCCTGAGTGTTTGGATGACTGGAAGGAATGTTCAGGAAAGGCCTCATCACCAAAAGGTAAACACTCACGCACAGACACACTGTCTTCACCTAAACAGCCCAACACATGCACACTCCATCTTCACCTAACCTATTTACAGACACAGGGCTGTAGATATCAAAGCGCTGCACTCTCTTTCGGGAATTCCTTCTTTCTCATGTTTTAAGGGGAAAATAGATGAAAACGAAACTCATTCTGCCTGCACCTCCCCTGTGTATGTGAGTGTGTCTCCTCTGCCTTGTTAATGTGCTAAAATGTAAATTGGTCCTGCTCAACAATGTGTGTAAGCCTGTCTTTTTCTTGCAGCGAGGAAGAGGCAGCTTTGCTGACAGACTGTGGATATGCCTTTATTAACAAACCCACCTCTGATTCCACTTCTCTGTCTGTCATTCTGATCTTCTTGCTGCCTCCTACAACTTCACCAAACTACACTACTCCACCATCATTCGCATCCTCTTCATTAACACAGCCGGGGGGGAAACCATACACACATTTGCTGAAGTCTTAGTCTGTGCTTGGTTTGTGATTGATAACTCAGCAAACTGAGTTTTAATTCAGCTGTGCTGCAGCCTGGAACTTCAGTTTGACATTAGGATGGATCAATTCAGATGGAAATCACTACGGCTGTCCACAAAACTTATGCTAATGCACAAAATATGCCCACACACTCATTTAACAGTGGCAGTGATTGTATAATTTTGTTACAGTAACAAAACATTTTTTTTGACATGTCTGTGTTACTCAGGTGAGGTGAGAACTAGAGATGCACCGATAACACTTTTTTAAAGGACGAGTGCACTAACCTCTAGTTATTTAATGATACCAAGCACTGATACGAGTGCTTATCAGCTGGGAGTTATGTGCTGGTGAGTTAAACTAATGAGCCACATCAGGTTAACTTTTCTGGTCCAAATGTCACAGGTGATAAAGTTGCTGGTGTTGTACAAACTATATTTCACCTCCTCTTGATATTTTGGCAGAACACAATTTACAATCGGCCTTACTTTTGCTCTTCTCTCATTCATTCACATTAAAGAATGTCCAAACCGCTGACTTGGCTCGTGTTCTTTCCAAACTGAAACCTGCTCATTAAGCTATTTCATGCTTGTTATTAAACTGGTCATGGTAAGTGTGTGACTGCCTGTGTTTGTCTTGTGACCTGTCTGGGATGGACTCTGCTTTTAATCCTGTGTTAGCCACTGCAATCCTAAATGGATGAGGCAAGTATAAGAGAAAGATGAATGGATGGTTTATGTCGCTGTTTTGCATATGGATGTGGATGGAATATCTAAATAAATAAATAAATAAATAAATAAATAAATAAATAAATAAATAAATAAATAAATAACTGGAATTGTGACAAGGCCTTGTTGACACACAGACCTGTTATCCACAGTCTGTAACACTAAGAACTGCAGCAGTCCTCTCCAAGAATGACTCAGTGATTTATGGTTGCTTGTAGTAATCAGAAAGAGGAAAATGTCAGCAGAATGGTAATGCATTTTCATGACTGACAGAGCACAGTACCAATGCACACACCAGACCTCCTGACCACTCTTTCCCCTGACCCTTCAGATACAAATAAATGCCGCTTTTATTTATTTTCATGGGGTCTTTACTTATTTAATTTTATGCATCAGTGGTGGGTGAATGAATAAATAAATTGTGTACAGGGAAGGACAGAAAGCACCCAAAAAAGAAAAAAAAAGAAAGAAAGAAAGAAAAGAAAACGGCGATAGTAGGTTTCGCAATAGGGATTGAAAAATGAACCTTGCTCCAGCTGCTGGCTTTACAACAACATAATTTAGAGTTTGGCCTCTTGCAGGCAGTATGTCCCCAGCAGTACCTAAAGCCAGGGGTCGCTCTTCTCTCCTACAGAAGTAATATCACTGAGCCGCAGCCTAGTGTGGTGCTGGCTTGGTAAAAATGTCCACTCAACATGATTTAGATCCCCTACAGCCCCTCTGGACCTCCATCAACAGAGCCTAAAGTGAGTGATGGATTTGCTACATCTGTAGAGTGGAGGAGAGGAGACGAGGATTCTGGTGCATAAAAATAGAGTCGGGGAGCTGCCGGAGCAGAAGACTGTGACTTAATGAGGGATGCAATCATCAATTATTCAAAACACTTAATCATGATGTCGCACAGTACTGTTGCACAAACACACACACACGAGTGCACGCATCACACAAAAACCACAAGCTTCTCAAACTGTGCATCCAAAGGCAGGCACAGAGAGACTGATAGATGAATGAAAAGAAGAGTAAATATACAGGATTAGGTTTGCTTTTCTGTGTGTCTGAACAGTTCATTCAGACACAATGAACATGACATAATTCAGGAGCAAATCCAAATGTTTCACATTTTATTTTGTATGCGAGCATCCATCACCTAAACCTGCTGATTCTTCCTAAATCACAGACAAAAATTTCTACTGTCAAACACACTCATATGAAACGACCATGCTGTCCTTGCTTGATTATGAGGAAATGATTTATAGGCTGGTTTGCAAAGAAACTCTTCAAGAGCTGACAGATTTTATTATGAATGTTTGGATAAGAACAAAACACTGCCTTCCAGTATTGTCTGTGTAAATAGCTCTCCTCACATAACCATAACTCCTGTGACGTTATTCTAACCTGTAAGCCTTTATTTCCCTAAATAATTGGTAACGTGGCAATAATAACCTAATTTACATTTGCTATTAGGGTAATGATGATGGATGTGCAATGTAACTGGAGGATTTTTTGTGTGAGAATGTTCCACAAGCTGGAGCTTTTTACTGGATAACAAGGTGGAGTTACAGGTGTGTCTGAAGATAGCTGCTACATAAAGATGTAAAAGATATTCTAAATAGTTATTTGTTATCTCTTCAGTGTAAGTCACCGGAACAGAATAATGGTGAAAGCCAGCATGTCAAACTGAAGCTTCTCAAGCGATACTTGTTGGGAGCTGAGTGTCAGTAAGCCAAGCAGTAATGTACGTATGTTTCAATGTTAATAATATTAAGACTGCGCAAGACTCAAAATTCCTAACAGTTTATTATGTAATGAGCTGCATGAGACTCCCCTGCTATACAAGGTACATATTTAGCAGAGGCAGTAAATACTGACAGACTTTCTGACAGGTAAAGTTTGTGAAACAGTAGTTGTGGACATCTGCTCCAGCTGAACAGCTGTTTCCAGCAGCTGGACGCATGCTAACTACAGTGAACAAAGCACACCTATCACAACCACTGTATACAGAAAAGGTATGGATGCTACTGACCAGTTATGACAATAAGCCCACTGATGGGTTAAGTGACAAGCACGTAGTGTCTCTTTGCTGTTTCATGTTAGTTGGTGACGTGTATTAAGTCACAATCTTTTGAAACCACTGTTAGAGGAAAAAAAGGCAAGCTTTAAGATTTCAGTGAGTTTGATAACAACTAATTGTCGACTTTACCAAACTCAGTCGACTGGGCCAGACCATCTCCTGAACTTCAGATTTTGAGAAGTGTTTCTGATCTGCAGTGGCCGGTATGTATTAAAAATAGCATAAGGGCAGAGAAGTAGTGAATCAGCAGGAGTCATGGTCGGCCAAGTCTCACTGATGCATGTGGCCCCATGGAGACCCCACCTTGCAATTTATAGGACTTAAGGGGTTTGCTGCGAACATTTGATGACAGAAAGCATAGCATACCTTCAGGTGCTTGGTAGAGCCACTACACTGAGAGATCGGAGCTGTTTTAGCAGTAGAATATACTTCACACTAAATTAGGATGGTGGCCATAATGATTAAGTCTGAAGCCTGCTGTGAATGAACTACGAAAGCCTTGGTTTTACATCAATTCAATAAAATTACAGCCTCGTGTTTAAGACTACAGCCCCTCACATGAATGAAAAATGAGCCTGACTACAAGTGTTAGATGTAACCAAAAGTTCAAGTCACCTAATTTATGTACTCCACACAGCCTTGAAGTTGTGCAGCTGTTTGATGTGCCTTTGTTTCTTTGCCGTTAATTGGCCAGCTGATTGTGAAGGACAGAGGGATAGGGGTAAAACATGAAACAAATATTCCTGGTGGGACTCAAACCATGGATGTTGCACACATCTTGCAATCTCCACTCAAAGGCCCCAGATAGTTGTTCATTTTCCCTGAACCACGCTCACCACTGTGACATTGTGCATTCTGTTTCCTGAGGATTTTTCATTTAATGAACAAGGACAAGATATGAAATATAATACTCATTCAAGAATGTAGGCTCGTACTGACATGTAATGTATCCAAACATTTATCAGGAGAAAAATTATATTCATGCCAGTTACAATGCTGCTATTTCAGTGGAATGTTTGAGAATTTATACAATGAAAACATAAAATAATCAAAAGACAACCTCCTACACAAATGTCATGACTTCAAGCTTAGATGGTAACAGGAGTATTAAAGGGAAGGAAAAACTGAGAGGAATTAAAAAGGCTTTGTATCTCAGATGTGACCAGTACCGAACATTACCAGTACTACAACATCTATATAACTTTCATAAAAAAAAAGGAGTGACCAAAAAATATATATAACATTTAATCCAAACAAATGAGTCAAAATATGAAAGCTACACAGTACATTAATGGAAATTAAACAGTATGTTACATGTCAAGTAAATGGGTAGATTTGGTGAAGTACAGATCAAGTGACTAGGTTGGAACAATGAGTGGATGAGATGTTTTATCCAAATCTGGAATGTGCTGATAAGCAGACATCCCAAATGCTTTCATGCAATCTTCACCATAATTTGTCCCTTCATAGTGTGTTTGTGTCCCCGTCTGTTTAGACTAGTTTAATGTTGCACATGGGATCCTTTAAATTTTCTAAGAATGTAGTAGAACAGTTCTCCTCTGTCTCTGCATAGACTTTCTAGTATGAAACAAAATAGAAGATACAAAGAAGTGTGAGGGCTGGATGAAAGCAGGGCTTGGAGATGGAGGGACTGAAAGAAGCCAGGGATGCTTGAGGCTAAACCTTCAACAGTGACATCTCCCAGCTTCTTCACTTGCAAGCCGCTGGCAACCCTGAGCTGAACAGCTCACTGCTAGCAACTTGTACCAAGACACAGATCTGGAGAAGCTAACGGGTGAACTTTATCGTCTGCCATAAATTCTGACAGTCTGTCCATGCTTCAGGGTGGAGGAGAAGATTCCGCACCTCTGTTTCTAAGTCCACTGAGAGCACAGAGGGTAATGTCTGGGTTCAATCTGCTTCTTCCACCCTTGGGAGAAAATCCCACGGGTGTACAAGAGCATGTTCTCCCCAGCCATTTCCGCACGATGCCGCCGCCACGAGTCGCCATCAGTCAGTCACAGCTCCTGCCCTCCTCCCTGGGTGTCTAATCACCCACGCACACTGTCACAGTCGCCTGCCCTTCCAGTTAAAACACGGACCACCGAAAAAAATCAATCTTTACTGAGTGTCCGTGTTTAATAAGGTCCTGTTCTTTCTTATGGACTCTGACAACAGGATTCACCCTCACATGGCTTCACATAGGAGGAACTACATATCCACTGTGTGACGCATTACACTGTGTGTATAATACTAATAATGCTAATATAATCCATTATGCCTCATATCAACTTGCAAAAAACTAGCTGGCTGCATGCATGCACATGGCATACACACGTCAAGCTCAGATAAAGACGTCTATGCGATATCAACAGCTCCTGAGAGTGAATCACCGTGGGATTGTCATACTCAGGACACAATTTGCATAATTTCCACTTCTGAATTCAAAACTCTTTGAACTTCCCGCAAACCTGAGCGTACAAGCACATGCACACATTAACACACACACACACACACAGACACACACATAACACTTTAGAAAGAAGACGAAGAAATCTAACACTGCATATGGAGTCTGTGAAAGTTCCTGGAGGTGAAACTTTCTGCCAGTTCTCAAAATAGACCCTTTTAGCACCCTATGGTCTATTGGACTGCTGGTCTGTCTGAACTCTCTGAGAGAGCAGAGGGGCTATTGGCATTCACTTCCCTGTGAGGCTGAGAGTCAATACAAACCTTTTAAAACCCAGAAAATGCTGTGTGTGTTTCCAAATGTGAGAGCAAGGATGTGTGTGAATGTGTGTGCAAATGGAGAGATAAAGGTGAGGACGTCAAAATCCAATAGTCTTTTTTCCACCTGTGATTAATCACGTAAATGACGTCAACGATTTCCGACACGCGAACTCTCATAAATATTTGTTGCAGCAGATGAGTGGGTACACACAAATGGTATCAGTGTGTGATGCCTCTGTGTGTTATGTGCGTGCCTGTATGTATGCACGTGTATGTGGTGCAGGTAATGATGGTGTGCTTAAGCAGAGTCCCTACCCAGCGGGGCCTGGCCTCTAGTGCTATCCATCATTGTGTTGCGGCTAATGATACCAATACATACAGCTGCGCAGAGGGTTGGGGAGGCTGGGGAGAGCTGTGAGGACAGCAAAAAAAAAAAAGGGGGACAGGGATGAATGAAGAGGAAGAGAGGACAAGCTGGAGGCAAAAACTGTTCATATAATGGTAAAGAAACCACGGCAATCAAGATAGAAAAAGACAAGAATTCCATCTTTATTAATACATGTATGTTAGTTGCATTAAGATCAATGTCATGTCAATAAAGCCAATTTGAATTCGTATTTGCATTTGAGTAAGGAAAGGTGCAGGGAGAGATTGCTGGTAGGAGAAAGGCAGCCAGCATGAAGAGGGAAGGAAACGTGCTGTCACAGGCTGAGGAGTGGAAGACTATTGGTGTGACTGGAATAGACAATCTGATTCTCCCTTTTTTCCCTCCTTCTGTTTACTCTCCTTCTCTCAAACACAGAAAAGTGTCCACTGCCAAGCACACTGAGATGCTGGGGCTGACCCAGTGCACTCCTTATTAGTTATGTTGCATCTCGGTGTGTTAATATTACAGCCGGTGGATACACCTCGTTCTATATGACACACTGTGTTCCTCAGGAAAGAAACAGAAGCCCATACTTCTGTACGTTCAATCTTAAAAATGTTGCTCTTAGTTTACAATAGAATCAAAACAGACTTAACACTTTAGACCAATTTCAACTGAAGCATAACTCTTAAAACTTATTACAAAACCATATGCATGACCCAGTCACTGACACTGAGATGGGTCCTTAGCCAGGGTAGGCTTCTACTTCTGGATTTTGGGTAGAGTACCCTCAGACTTGTAGGACCAATTCCAACTAGTTGCTAAACCCAACATTCAGCAAGAGCAATGCAGATTCAGTATTAGAAAAGGACAGTATGACCTCTCTAGGCTAAAAAAACCACTGAAGGTGAAGGAGTTCAAATACATTATTAACCAGCAAAGGAGTCGAACGAGTGAATGAGTTGTCACATTACAATAGAGCTGAGTGGTAATGCAAAGCTTCTTGTTTACTGGTCAGTCTATATCACCAACCATCATGAACTTTGGATCATGGTCAAATTATTAAGATGGTGGCTAAAGGTGGCTGAAATGTGTTTTCTCCACTGGGTGGTGAGCCTCACTCAAACAGAGTGGGAGGGTCAACCATCCAGGAATCGTCTGCATTAACAGGAACCAGTTGAGACGGGTAGTTCAGGCATCTGATTGAGAGCTCTCAATCACCTTCACAGAGAGGTGTGTCTAGCACACTGAACTGGGAGGAGGCCCAGAAGCATGTGTACAACTTAGTTAACAAACAAGTCTGCAAAGAAAAATAACTTTGATCCATTTACACAACCTCATAAACAAACTCCCCCAAAAAATAATAATAATAACAAGAAGCTAATACTGGTTTTTGCCAATGTACCACCAATATAGCAATACCGAAGCTCATGTTGTGTTTGGACACTGGTGGTGATACACTGGCATCCCACCCACCAGCACAGTGTAGACAGATAAGAAAATTGTTTATCTGTTTTGGGTTGTTTTTTTTTTCTTTTCTTTTCAAATAGAGAATGAATATAATGCTTAATGCCTGACTGATATGCGGTCAAACATGGAATAACACGTGACGGAATAAAAGATTCTTTCTGCAGCTCATAAATAGAAATGTAATTGCTCAAGGATTTTTTTTAATTGAGCAGTAATAAAAACATCACATAAAAATAAATGCAATTACTCATATAGCAAATCTGAACCTCTTCGAGTATCATAAATGTTCTCTGCATCTTTCAAAAAATAAAAAAATTAAAAAAAAACCACCTTGTCCTAAAATAAAATGGCCTTTTTGAAGGTCTTTTTACACACAACATCCTGGAGAGAGCCTGCCCATGAAGAAAAAAAAGCGGCATTTAGGGTTAATACTATGGACAAAAAGAAATTAAACATGCCACCGCAAATAAAGTGAGCTGAATCTTTGATTCGAAATTACTATGTTTAATACCAGAAGTAGCTTGATCAGTCGGAGAGAGCGACTGAGAGAGGAAGTCGGAGCTCTTCTCGCTCCCTTCTCATTTTATTCCCAAGACACATCGTCTATGTCGCTTCCTGGAGCAAGATGAAGGCCAGCGGGGCTTTTAAATTAGCCTATCAGATGCCTCCAACAGCTAAAGGAGAGTCTGAATATGCTAATAGACGGGAGATTAAGATATGTAGCTGGAGGCACAACGACATCTGCACACATATTTACGTGTACACACCAACACACACGCACGCGCATGTGCTTGCACAGACACACACTGACTAAAAGCTTTTATTCTATAATAACAAAGAACAAAATGATTGTGGTACATTTCAGTAGTTTAGAGGGGTTTTGGACAGTGTACAGTGTATTTGATGAGGATACAGGTAATATCAGGATTACTGCTCATGTGAAGTTGAGAAAAACAGATTGAACTGATGCAGGTGTGTGTGTCACAGTGTGTAATGATATACAGAGAGTCCCTAGAAAACACAGGTCTATCTGCTCAAGGCAGCAAATGCAGGTGAGGGAAACCCCCACCCCCACCAATACACACACACACACACACACACACACACACACACACACACACACACACACACACACACACAAACAAACACTCTCCCTCAGTTATTCCGACCTTCCACAAACAGGTGCGGTTCCCCCGATCACCCCGTCCACTCCAGCCCACTATTTTCTCCTTCTATGATCTCCTTTAACAATCTACCCATGAAAAATACCCTTCCTCTACCTTCCTTTGTCTCCGCTCCTCTGTGTTTCCCTCTGTCTGATTGCTCATCTTTCTTCATTCCTCTGCCTGCCTCTCTCCCAGGGCTTGCCATCTGTACAGTAACAGGTGCGCTGTGTATGTGACTGATGTGTTTGTTACCTGTAGCGCTGCCTGCAGCCACATCCTGCACGGAGAATAGCTGCTTCTACCAAGCTGTATCCTGACCGGCTTGCTACCAATACATGCTACTCCCTCCTCCTCCTCCTCCTGTGACTCCTTCAGATGGCAATGGGATGAGAAAAGGACCAGGAGATGAGCAGCATAATGAGTTAGGGAAGTAGCAGCAAGCTGTCATGTATTTGTATATGCATTTGCAAAAGCCTTTACCAGCCGTGCTGTGGCGGTGCTTTCGCTGCATCAGAGTTTGTGTAATTAGTCCCACCAGTATGTGAGTGTGCATGCAGTATATGTGAGCATGTACTTGTGTGTCTGTGTGTGTTGCATGGCAGTTCCTTTCAATAGTCTCACAAGTGAACGATTAAATTTTCTGTAACATCTGGAACTGCTCATCTTGCCCTCCATTCCTCCTATTTCTGCCATTATCTTAATTTACAGCTCCACCCTGGAGAACGCACCCAGCCCGGTCACAGTCCACTTACAGCTCTGTCTCACTTTAGGGCCCTTTTTTCAGACAGGGGAGACTGCAACACAACTGGGTCCATCTGTCTATTAAAGTAATGGAATAAGTATCATTGCATATGGCTGTAATGGCTCTTTTTCAGATATATGTGTTTTGGCTGCGACTCAAAGGATTCTGTATAAATGCGGTAATTTCTGCTCACCTGTTCTAGACAGAGCTGCAACGCGAACAGAGTGGGAGGAAGAAGTGGTGCCACCTTTGTGCCCAAAAAAGAGGAAAGAAGTGCTTTTAACTTTTCTCACAGGCTGCATCACTGATGTAATTTAAACTTAGTTTGCAGAGGAAGCTTTAATTAATGCCCATGGTGAGCACTGAGGATGCTCGCCCTGGTTCTCACTGGAGGGTTCTTTAATAAATGTTCTCATCAGCTTCATAATTTATTAGCTGTCTATCTCATACAGTCCAACGGTGCCCAGCAGGCTCTGATTTAATTCCTACTGTACCTGCTCACAGGTTGTATGTAAACTGCTTTTCTACTTGTACTGTTATTAAACAGCTTGGAAGGAAATTCTAAAATGGATTTAAGAGGCTGGTCATTGCAGTTTCAGAGTTTTTATAATTTTATTTTGGGTTGGTTATCTCATTTGCCCTGCAAATACTACAAAAAAGTAAAGTAACATTTTTATAGAGTGATCTGACATATAGAGATTCTCAACTATCAGAGGTTTCCAGGCCCTGACAGCAATGTTGTTTTTTTTACATTATATAAGCTCTCAGTCACATTTAGCCTTTGATATAAGAGAAAAAGCAGCAAAAAACACCCCAAACCAAACTCAAGACTATGCAGCTCATCCATGAAGAAAGCATGCTTCTTTAATCCTGAAGAAAATGCAGGTCCAGCAGTCATTAGAGCAATGGCAGTAACTTCAACGGTTCTTCTAACTGCAGCAGTGGGTTGAAAATGATTTTGTTGTTGCTCCCCGACTCAATCCACCCATTTCCTACTTTCTGTACTTTCAGTACTCTTGGTTTTATTGTGAACTTAAAATGTATTGCTTCAAATGCATAGTTTTTTTTTCTTTTGAAAAACTAGATGAAGCCCCTTCGACTCCACATAAAATTGGAGTTTGTAAGGGAAAAAAAAAAAAAAAAAAACAGAATCTGCATTATACTCCTATAGTCACAGTGGAGCTGGTGGGTTGTAAATAAAGCAGGAAGAACAACTCCACCCCATCAGTAGTTTTATAAACTACACACGCAGCCACAGCAGCAGGGCAGCTGTGATATGGTCAGTTGTATGCAGCAGCCGTGATATTATTATTGCATGCATCCCCGAGGGCTGAGATGTGAAGGATGTCAGCGGTGCAGGTAATAAATTGCAGAGGTCAATCCACTCTGGTGAAGAGGTCCATCTCCTGGAAGGCCACCTGATAGACAGAGCAGGCTTCAAATATTCCCTTCTGCACAAATTTCCATTTATTCCTCTGGCCTTCGTTTATCAGACAGGGGATCATTAAATTGTTCTCTCAAGATTGCAGTGGTCCAAGGCAGCATAGGGGGATCAGAGTAAGAACTCATTTGAGGGGCGATTTACAGCAGGGGCCAAGGTAAGAGTCTGCTTGCAAGTCTTGAGAGAGAGAGAGAGAGCGAGAGAAAGAGAGAGAGAGAGAGAGAGAGAGACAGAGAGAGCATGAGAGAGAAAGAGAGAAAGAGAGAGAGAGCGAGACAGAGAGAGAGAGAGAGAGAGAGAGAGGTGAGACAATCAACTCATTTTGACTTCTGAGAGCCATTAGACATCAACAAAAACACCAGGGCACATGCCTGGTTCAAGGGTGCAGGTGAAGGGGGGCAGACGACATCGGGACGCAGCAGAATGACTAATAACACAGCAAAGCTCGCTGAAGCACACCAGGCAATCACAACCATTTCTCACCTCACTTCACTCCATCTCTCACTTCCTGACATCTCCTTATTCCTCCCTCTGTCATTCACTCCCGTCTCCCCTTCACTCTGCCATTGCTTAAGTACATTTTGACTGGGTCACTTCATTTCAAATGCAGACTTCATTTTGTTCTTTGCTTCTGCTAGCTTAACATTTGGTGCAGTTTTTTCTCCCCTTTATTAATTTTCCTAAATATCACCAGAAGGCCACGAGAATTCATAACGCCAGTTTTATGACATGAAACAGCAATGAAACGGCTCTACCGTGTCTGGTCTGCCAACTTACATTCCTACTATCACATGGGGAAATATAAAAAAGGCACATAAATGATTAGCAGTGTCTCCCCACATTGGAAGTGAAATCTTTTTCACCACACACTTGCTCCTATTGACTAAAACACAAGACTGAAGTAAGTGTGTGCTATTCTAAATCATAACCGCACGCTGCACACACCAAATATAGAGGTCCAGTCATCCACGACAAGTTATCAGCTTCTGAATGTGCCCCGGCCAAATATTTCTGTCAGCTCCAGCCATGGCTATTATGGGTATGTGTGATTGAAACCATCAAATCAGTTCACAGTCATTTAATCTTGCAGCTTTTAGATCTTGCCTATTCCATTAATCCAGCTTTATGTGATCACATGGGTACGCCCCCACGCACACACACGCACTCATCCAGTTTGGCCTCATGGCTATGCCTGAATGGGTGGCCTTTTAACACCCTCGCTCCCAAAAATCAGTTATTACACTCATCAGCCCTCACACTGCGATGGATAAAAAGGAATCGTTATCTGGAAGCACATCCAGCTAATTGAAGGCTGCCTATCTTGAAGCTCATATAGAGATTGAATGGGAGGGTGTGTGTGTGTGTGTGTGTGTGTGTGTGTGTGTGTGTGAGAGAGAGAGAGAGAGAGAGAGAGAGCGAGGTCATGGCCTTAGGGGAAGGCAGCCATCAAACGCACTATTATACTGAAAAAATCATTTACCCTTCAGTTATATGTCCTCTTCATCGTGTGTGTGTGTGTGTGTGTGTGTGTGTGTGTGTGTGTGTGTGTGTGTGTGTGACACACGTGTCCAGCAGTCCAGCAGAGTGTGTCAGTCTGAGAGATGCTCAGTAGAACTCAGTGAAGGAGCACAAATGACCTGAGAGCAGGTGATTGAATCCTCCATCCGTCCTTTAAGAAGGACTCCGGCTGAGCGCTAAACTGCAGGGGGACACACACATCCACGTACACAAACAGGTGAGCGCACACACGCACAAACAAACACTCATACAAGCAGGATCATAGAGCTCATCAGAGGAATTCCTGATTTGTATAGTGATTAATGTTTGGTCAACAACCAAAATTGTTACCTGCCTTTTCTGATATTCACCAGGATCTCAACAACAATATAACCACCTGCCTTTTATTGAGTTAGCCCAGCTTTGGCTCCCCATGAGACCACCCATGACCCTCTCCCTGTTCTCTAGTGTTTGATCACTTTTATTAGATACTAACCAATAATGACACATAACACCAAATAACAGCTGCAGCTGTGGAAATTCTGTCATTTAGTTGTCTGTTCTTCACAGCTTGACTCTTGTCATAGAGATAATCACAGTTATCCACTTCAGCTGTTAGTGGTCACAATGTTATGGCTAATTAGTGTAAAAAAAAATGATGCCTGTTTATACAATTCTCATGGTCTAGTTAACACAAGCCACTTTTCTTTTTTGATATACTACAAATATACAAGCTGCTTTTCCACGATTGTGATCAGTGTGAAATGGAACAGCTGAAGAACAAATTACTGGTGCGCGGAAACAATAGTGAGCTGGGAAAACCCACTTACTTTTCTCAGCAGACTGGTAAACACGGGAATTGAGCAGGTATGGAAGACGAGGTGAGCTCTAATGGAGTGTCCACACTGCTCTGTTTCTGCTAGATAAGTAGGCAATTGTTTGCTAACTGCCACGGGCTTAACCATAAGATGTTGATAAGCTGATATAGTATCGCAGCTCCTCACAGTGAGATTTGTTTGGGGGGGGGGGGGTTCCCTTTGCCGACTAGTAGTCAAAAATGACTTAATGCAGCATTAAGCAGCTTTAGGCTTTAATTATTGAATGCTACAGCTGTATTTTCATTTCCTGTAAAGTGCTTGTCTAATAAGTACACGCTTACTGACACTAAAGCTCCACAGCTCAATCTAAAGCACAAAGCCACACTAACGGGCTCTGAGCTGATCTGAGCTGAAAATTCAGCTCAGCTAAGTGAGGACTGCTTTATTTCATCTTCATTCCGAATGTGTATTTATGTGTCTGTGGGTCAAATCCTCTTACACGATTGCCTGTAAACAACATTCATAAGTGGGAAAATATACACATCATTAGAAAGGTGCTGACTGTGAGTTTACTGGGGCAATATCAACATTAAATACTGTCACAATAAAAATACATCTTATTCATTGAGAAGTCTACAAAACATGTATGCTGTCTAAAAATGTCGACAACAAATCTTTGGCCTTGAATTCAGCAGCGCTGCACCATAGCCGACGAAGGATCACCAGTGTATTGTGATTACATCCATATATTATTTTATCTTGGTGCATCACAGTCGGAAGTTTCAGTAAAAGCCTTTCTGTGTTATCTCAGAATAACTTTTCCTTCAGCAGCAGCTGCATTAAGAAAGACATCTCGAGCTCTCTCACTGACCGCTTCCCAGACAGACTGTGGTTCTGATTACAGCAGCAGCCTGGGGATGACACAGCTGTCACTGTGATTGTGGATGTAGACATGACTGTGCTCTGGTTGTTAGGATTCTGGACATGACACATTGGTTTTCAATGGTTGTAAGATGAAGCATGTGTGTGAGCATGTGTGTGCAGAGCTGGCTGAGTATTGTCTTGAAGCCGCTGCATTTCCTGAGCTCCCACAGCTTGTTGGTGACACATCTGTCACAAAGCACAGCAGGCCGAAATATCACCAGAGGTGGACATTTCCACAGCACCTTGGACTGAACCACAGGAGCATTTGAAGTCAATAACCACACCCATCCGCATCATTAACCACTACTCAAAGTAAAAAGGTTGCACATGTGGTAACAAACAGTAAACTATAAATGGGAACAAAACAGTTGTGTGTAATAGTGCAAATATTTCACAGAAAAGCCAACTGAGTGGCAGGGGATGAAAACCACCTTCCCGTTGTGTGATGGTGAATCTGTCAGTTTCAAATAATCTATTACATTTCATAAACTGTCTGACAGTATCCTTTAATATTTTTGTAAAAACACAACTTTAGAGTGGGGAAAAAGTATTCAGTTCTTTTATAGTTTGAAAAGTCATGCATATCAACTAACTCTCAGTTGTCACTTCTTGATTCCAGCGGTTCAGTGTTTGTTTGTTTTTTCCTGCATCCTATTTTGACGCCACCAGAGCAGGTTAAGTCTGCCAAAAGCCAGGAGACACCTTGGATATTTCATCCAGCCCATCAGAAAGCCAACTCAGAGCAGACAATCACACTCACATATGTGGGCAATTACGCTAGATACATCTTGCACAATGTTTGTCTGTTGCTCTCTATGTCTGTTCTACCCTTTTGTTTTCCTCGTCATGAACCCCAGGTGTAACAGCAGAAAGCCGCCACCTCCGGGCCTGGTTCTGCAAAGGTTTCTTCATGACTAAAGAGAGTTTTTCCTTTTTATCGTTGTCTACGCTTGCTCATGCTCATGTGGAATTGTTGGATTTTTCTCTGCAAAAGTGCCATGAAATAGCTATGTTGTTATTGTCACTATATAAAAATAACAGAATTGAATTGAAAAGAAAATTGAAGAACAGAGAAACTGTTTGGTAGCAAGATAAAGAACAAAGTCAGTTCTTTCTATAAACTTTTATATTTCATAATAAACTCAAGGGAGGCAATGACAAACAAGAAATTATGTTCATTTGTGCCTTAACAATGCAAACTTCAAATCTATGATCAAATACAATAGCTGTTGATTACCACATGATTAAAACAGTTCTTCAAAAAAGAAGAACTGAGAACAAGCTGCAAAAACTCCCAATGACATCAAATTTCTTTATCACTGGAGAATATATAGAGACATTTAACATCAGCCATAAAACCCAAAAGGCCTGTTTTCGAACTAGAGAAACTGAAGAAAAGGAAGCATACACATAAAGAACATGCAAGTTTCAAAGACAGGGGCTCAGTCACTGACATCAATATTTCAAGACTTAAAGTTTCAAAGTTTTCATCTTGAAAAGTGATGAGCAGCAGTGTGGTAAGAGCTATAGAGGAACTGACACAATAAATCTTTACCAATATCATGATTGTGGCATTACATACTCTCTTTTTAGGTGCGGCCTTGTTTTAAATGTATTCTACACATTAACAGTCACAATGTGGTTCTTCACTCCGCCTGTTCTGGAAGCGGATGTAACTAACCAATGCACAGCAGGTACCCAAAAAAAAAAGACTGGAAGTATGAATAATTTGCTGTACGAACGACGTGTGTGTCGAAGCTGTTGGCCATTTGCAGCTCTGCAGAGCACTGCTGACATCAAGAAGCTTTACTCACCTCAGAACTGTTGTTTCAGTTCTTTGATGGCTCAATTAATTTTCTTATTATGCAGGCATTTTATGGATATTTGTCTGTTTGCAAAGGCTTTTAAAATGTCCTGATTTTATTCTATTTTGACACAGAACAGTCTTTACTATGCTGCAGAGGGACAGGTAGAGCACATTGAGCAAAAAACATTAAAATGGAACTGCAGAGATTTTCCACTGTAGTATTAATGCTGCATGAAAAAACCCATTTTGATTGTTTTTATGTTTCTACCTTAATTGAAACTTAACTTGGTTTATGGGTTGAACAGATTTCATGATCCATGAAAGCACATAAAACTCCATTCTGTGATCACAAAAGTGCTTTCATGACACTGAAATCCTGAGCACCGTAAGCAGAAGCACACAAGTTAGTAAAAGTGTGGAAATGCACAAGAAGGTCCAGGTGTGTCATGGATGAATGTATTTCTGTAGTGTATAAACTTTGTAGACAGAATGCAGGAATATCGTTGAGTACAATATAGGTAAGCACCTATTCTACTGGGACTAACTGTAAACTCTTATTTTCTGCCTACAGACACCGAACCTCTCTTCTAAGCTTCTCTACCAGCTCCAACAGATGTTTGTCACAAACAAGACCACCCATCCTCTGCCAGTAACCAATTTAATTGGGTGACCACCCTGTCTTTTAAAATGAGACAGGGTCATGTGGGTTATATCATTCACATGTGACTGCTGCATTGCTCCTGCAAGTAGCAGCACTATAAACCACCAGTGTCAATCAGCTGATGAAGACAGTGGGCAATGAAGGACACTGAATCATGGCTAATCCTTACAAACAGAAAGAGTGAAGGGGAGGCAAAGGGGAGAGTCATGGGATGCTTAAATATTCATCAGTTAGCAGCCACAGAAAAGCGCTGATGTAGAGAAATCATAGGAGAAATGGAAAGAAAAAGAAAGGGGGAGAAATACAAAGAGCGGGTCCTAAGAGGAAAACATCTTTCCATTCTCGTCCTCATCTATTTCTCACCCTAACTTTGTTGCAGTCTCACAGCGAGTGTGGAAGTCAGTGGAGCTGATCCACGGGGAACGGCAGCCAGCAGAACCCCCCAGCAAATTAAAAAAAAAAACACAAAACTGAGAGGCCCACTCCCAGTCTGCCTCCACGCAGTACATGTATTCATTAGCTATTGTGTTTCTTGAATAAAGAACACTGTCCCGAACCAGGGATCTCTACTCCTTTGTACACTGGCCTATGAAAGGCAGCGAAGGCAAATTAAAATGTAATTTGTGATGCTTTGTTTGTCGCTTTCTCTCCAGCGTCTAAAATGTCACAAGGAGCATGTAATACTGCTGAGGTCTGCTGAGGCATTACATGGGGAACCTACACCGTGGATGTGTCTCTGTGCGTGTGTGTTTATGTGTGAGTAGTTCGAGGGAGGGGTGGTCAGGGGATCTTGACTTCAGGGGAAATTAGAATGTAAGGCGTCGAATTAATTGAAGTGTTAATGTGCTGTGACTCTAGAGTGGTGCAGGCCTTTGAGTGTGTGTGTGTGTGTGTGTGTGTGTGTGTGTGTGTGTGTGTGTGTGTGTGCGCGCGTGTCTTTACCTCCTGAAAATGCCTCCACTAAAGTGCTTTTATTTGCTGTGAAAACTCATTAACAAAGTGAACACCTTTGTGATTTCACCCCAAAGTGGCACTCGCTGGAGAACAGAAAGGACAGATGTGTGGAGGAAGGATGGAGATAGAGGAAGACGGATTAAATGTGATAATCAGGATGTGAGCTACTAATGGTGGTGAGAATGTGAGCAAGAGGGGAGGGGAAAAAAAGAACTTAAGAGTCTCAGTTCCATAATCAACATCTTATTTGAAACAAGAAGATCCCTGCAGCTATGCTACAGGCAGAGAACAACGGGGAGAGAAAAAGTGAAGAAAAGTGATAGAGAGAGAGAAAGCTGAGACAGTGGGAACAGGGCAATGATGGAGAATCAAAGATAGAGATTGAGAAATCGCTGAAAGGACACAGCAATGGTGAAGATGCAGAGCAGTGATAAAATGCGGAAACAGACTATAAAATAAAGCGACACTTAAGGATGTCAAAAACGAGGGGGAAAATAAGGGTTCAGTCACCGTCAAAGTTCTGGGTTCAATTCTGTGTTTGGACACTTTCTGTGTTTAATTTGCATGGTGTGTGTGTGTGTGTGTGTGTGTGCGCGCGCGCATGTACATGTGTGGTTGGCTGCCCGTGGTGTTCCTTCCTGTGATGCATTGGCAGCCTGTCCAGGTTTTACCATTCCTGTTGCCTTGTGGTGGCTGGGATTGACTCCAGTCCCCTGCGACTGCAGTCTGGATAAAGCAGGCAAAGAAGATGGATTTATAGGTGGATTTGAAGATTTGGACAGAGTTTCTTGTACTTTATTTTACACAACAGCTTTTCTAATATTCCTCACATGTTCTGAAATGTCTCCACACTTCCGATTATGCTTGCGTAATTTTGCAATTCCTGCTGAGTAACAGAAATTCACTGCATGACAAGTAGGTGAGGTCCTTCACCAGAAAAGAGCTCTAACTTGTCAAAGCATTCATATACACGTCCCAATTTAGAGCGACATGTGGAAGCTGAGGAGTTTAGCCACAACAACAGAGTATGCCAGACTAATGCTGCAGTCTTTTTAGGGTCAAATATCACGGCAGTGAAAGTGTGTGTGTGTCTGTGTGTGCACTGTTGTGTCTGCAGATGCTAATCGCAGTGGTGCAGACAGATTGCGAGTGTTTTAGGAAGATTACAGATTACAGACTACAGAGGCAGATTAGCTGGCAGCGTGATCTGCACCTCTGGATGGATTGTCCTGCTCTCTCAGTGCGCCTCTGAGGGGGCATGTGTGCACATGAAACAACACACCATAGCTCTCCAGTTTATGTTTAAAGTGGTAATCGTGATTGGTGGTAATAACAGTCTTGTGCGCAAGCAGTGTTGTAAGAGTCAGAAACACGAGACTGTGTGTGTGAATATTGATTTACCAGACACAAGCACAACGTCAGATTCCTTCACAAGGAACAGATGCCAAGAAATAAGGTACATATATACTCACAGGGTCCCACTGAGCTGTGAATATATTCTCGATGCCAATTATATCAGAGAGAATGTCACACATAGACACACACATGCACACAAGAAAGAGGATCAATAGGAAGGGCAGCCAGCCAAGAGCCGGTCAATTCTCTTGCTTTCCTCTCAGTGTAACAATGAAGCTACTCAAAAAACCTGTTTAACGTGTTCTAATACGTGTAAAACACTGCTGGAACTAAGTAAATGTATTTTCTATTGCCCTCATAACACTGTTGCGATATGTAAACCCTCCACTTTAAACAGTGGCACACATTAGAAAAGTGTATAATGAGAGTGTTAGAGAGAAGGTCTGGTGCAAATAGCTTTGCTTCATCACTGAACCAGGAGTAGATCTGTCTTCAGTCCTGGACACCCTCTCAATTTCCTAGTGTCCAGGATCCCTTAGGGAGAACAACACTGATAGCAGGGGAAGCCAAGATTTTGTGTGTGCCAAGGTTGTCACAATGAGATATACACGTCAAAGAAAAAACATTCTAAAACAATTTGTGAACCTAATACCTCTTTCCCACTGAAACTAGCTGGTTGACCCCGCTAACAAAAGGCAATTGACTCCTTTCCCACTGCCTGCAGACCTGGGTCTAATCACCTGCAGGTGAGCTGCGTGGCTGCGTTTTCCTGCGCTTATGGTGTCCCACGTTGATGACATCATCAGCGTGACAAAGCACAACAATGTAGCGGAGCTCAGTCCCCGTTACCTATCGACGAATCTCCTCTTCCCTACGGATCAAGAGAAGCTCTCTGATTTCACTATCTCACCAAAGCCAGGTCATCTTGACGAAGGATATCTCACGCCAAAAAGAACAACCGTGCTAAAGTAGCAACGATACATCGACGTCATCACGTAAATTACCGTGTCGACCCGGGTCTGCCTTTCCCTGAAGCCGAGCGGAGGCGAGCCGATTAAAACCCGGGACGCTTACAGGGTCAATCGACCCGAGTCGAAATGTCGTTTAAACCTTTTCCCACTGCCATGAGAAGCCGATTATTAGCAGGTTTAAATGTTTTTTTTTGGCCAGTGATAAAGGGGTTTAGGCCAGACCTGTGAAGCTACAAAATACTTTGATTTTGTAATGCTCCTGCTTCTGCAATTGGTTTCACTACAGCAAAATGTTTGGCAAATCAGAGATTAGAGGGGAGGTTGAGAAGTAGTAGACTAGTTCTAGTTGGAGGTTATAAGAGGCAACATACAAAACGTGCTGGTAAAAAGTGAATCGCAATAGGTGCCCATCGTGACAATTACCTCAAATATTGGTTCTTGCAGAGTGGAGGGACAGTTTTTTACAAGTTCTGTGTAAAGGTACAGAAAGTTGCATGGGAAGTCAGACAGTAATTTGGCTTTGAATAAAAAAAAAAAAAAAATATATATATATATATATATATATATATATATATATATATATATATATATGTGTATGTATATTTTAAATCATATCTGCATTTGGGATATTTGCCCAGAAGCAGGCCAAAATAGATCCTCAGACTGAGGTTTTACTGAGACAAAAAAGGCTGTCTATCAAAACAAACTTGAGCTAAATAGGGCAACTTAACCTGAGTGTGAAATAACCCAGAGGAAAAAGAGTCTGAATTTTAAATTTCACACTTGCTGCCAAGTTAAATATAAGGTTGGTAAAAAGAAAAGTCATTCCCTCCAGGCATCCAGGTCAAAGAGAAAAGGAAAATAATGAAGGTGGGGGACTTGGTAATGTTTGTTATCTTCATGCACAAGTTTAATTCCACTGCAGCTGCCTGCTCATTGTTTTCACCGCAGCTAATTTAAAGAAATGCCACCGAGACACAGTTGTCACATTGAGCAGGTGACTTGAATAGGCTGTCAATTTATTGTTGCATTGAATTGTATCCATAGCAACTGGTGTCAGAGTGGTGCCACAGCAAAACAAGCTGCTGTATGAATAATAAGGTTACAGTCAAACTCTGAGATTAAGAAAACAGAACTGGGTCACTTCATGCTATATTGTATCTTGATTGTATAAGCAGAGCTTGTTGCTTTGCCTGCTAAGATGGTGAAGTCAAAAAATTTCATAAAATTAACTTCAGTAGGTATTGACTGGTGAAGACAGGGCAGGTTTTCAGATATTCGAGTTTGAATAAAAAGCTTTGCCCGTTAATCTTTCCTCAAAGCCAGGTATTATCACTGTGGGAGGGCATGGGATTTAAACTTAACACAAAAGATTATCTGTCCATATTAAATACCGTCTTCACAAACTTTAGAGCTGATCAAATCACAGACACACCCTAAACAGACTGTCACTTCGTCACCAATCACTCTACTGCCCATGTTTTTGAATTACTGCAGAATACTAGAGTACCCAGAGAAAATGCATGCACAAGAAAAAAAAAACTCAAACTCTACACAGAAAGATCCCAAAAACCGCAATCAAACCACTGCCAACCACCGCATTACGATGTGATCAAGGATAAAATGAAAATAAAAAGAAGACCTTGGGATTCCCATAAGCGTTTGCCGATGTCACTGCATTTTATTCAACTATTTATTACAACTCATCCTTTTGAGCAGATGTTAACACTGTGTTGGTGAGACTTTCTGTTTAGCACAAACATATTCAACCTGAAAAAGCAGCTTTCAAGATATCAGAGACATCAGTCACGTGTTGAACTAAGGGACAAATACTTGTACAATCCTATTTCACAAAGACTTGGAAAAGCATAAAGAACAAGAACATTGAGTGCAAGTTACTTGAACATGTTTTCAATTCAAAATTGTATTACCTAAATGAGGTCTTCTTATTGTAAAGTAAAGCCCAACGGTCATTCAGGTGCACCGTCTACCATTGCACACAGACAGAGATAGCAGTAGCAGGACATGAACGGCAGAAGGGCAAGCTGTGTTCTGAAAAGTGACAAAGTGGAGAGGGGGAAAAAAAGACATAGGAGGCTGTAGATGGAGCAGACGGAGATGAGAATTGAAAGAGGAAGAAAAAGAGCCTTCAACAGTGTTTTCTTTGAGTTTCCACACAATACTCTGAAGGTTTCTATGACAACCTGGAGTCGCCAGCTGGGTCCATACAGGGAGAAGTGGCCCATTTGGCAGAAATGAGAAAAGTATCCAAATCTTTTACCCAGATCACAGTGACAGCCTTTACTAGACGATAGCGTTCAAACTCTTTCAGGGAAGGTAGCTTTGAAATGTAACTGCCATAAGACACTGTAGTAAATAATCAATACTGTAAAGTTGTTAAAAAGTATTGTTATGAGGAAAAAAATGCATTAGATTAACAAGTGCTACACTGGTCCAACAGAAACATAGATAAAGACAATAAGAAGAGAACAGCCAGGGAGTACTCACATGTTCACTTACAGCAGGTGGTTTGGCACAACTAACACACTTATGAGCCACATGCTTAAGTGACAATATTTAATAAACAATCTGAGATGACTGTTGAAAAAGGAGTAGCACATGTCAAATATATATACAAGAGCAGCCACATGGATACTGCACCAAATCTTTAAATGATCATACTTATAAAGCTGATCAGGTTTGAGTGGCAGACAGACAGGGGAGAAGAGAAGGATAGGGGAGGGTGGGTTTGCAGAGCCCACAGCCTCATGATTAATGCGGCTTTTAGCTGCAGCGGAGTCTGGGCCCCCCAAAGCAAACTGGCCCATTCAACTCTCCTTCCCGCGGAAGCCCTTTCTGCTGTGCCCGGTGACTGAGAACCAGCTGTAGCTCACAGACCATTGACCACATCTCTGCACTAAGACTTCATCAATAAAACCTCTGCCGTAGCACATTTCACTTCATTTTCCTTCAGTCCCATTGTGAACCGACTCATTGGAAGCGTGGCTGAGCGCCCGGCATCAGGTGCACCACGCGGGAACAAACTCAGACCTCTGTGCGCCAAAGATTCAGAAAGAAAACTTTTCAAACGGTAATAAAGTTACCAACCTTTAAGTGAGATAAGACAAAAGCACTAAAAACGTGGCGATCGTTGAAAAAAATGATACAAACTGCTATTAACTGTATAAATATTACTTTGAAGGGAAAGAAAATTTGTATTTTTTTTTCCAAAGATTGTTTCATATTGGAAGAAAAGGAGCAGGAAAAAGACAAATTCGCCAGGCAATGGGACTGAAATGACGCTAAATTACTGAAGAAAAAAAGGATTTCTGCTGGTTTCCTCACTTCATAGTGAACTACATGTCAGTTTAGTCTGGATCTCCAGAGGAGGGACACGCCGCATGAAGTACAACGCGCCATGCGCGCGCCGCATGCAGCAAACCGCTGTCCTTCCTCCCGCCAAACTGAGCCCGCACACCCCCCCGCCCCGGACCACTATTATCAGAGAGAGGGTCACTCCCCCACAGAACGTCCGACACCACCGTTTACACACGTGCGTGCGCCCGCGCACTGGGGTCCCGCTGCACCAGCGGCAGGAGGAGCTGCAGGAGCAGCCGGGCTGATCACTCATTGCGGGGATGGGAGCAGGGCACTCTGAATCCACAGGCTACTCCACACGCCAACTATCACGCGCGACCGGGAAGTCCACACTTCGCCGGACGGTTCGCATCGAACTGGGACACAATCTGACACTTGTTCTGCACGCACTCTGTTTTCATTCTTTTTCTTTCTTTCTTTCTTTTTCTTTTTTTTTTTTTTTACACTGGCGCACTTACCTTTGCAATAGAGCGAAAATGAGCACAGTTAGTTCCCATTTTGAGAAAAAGGTTTGCTTGGTTTTTTTTCTTTTCTTTCTTTCTTTTTTCTTTTTTTTCCCCTTTACAATCAATTCATTGCAGCGTTATCGGCTCCTGGTGTATTCAGACATCCACAGTGCGCTTCAGCAGGAGCAGTAATCCAGACTTCCATTCCGGGGAGAGTGCTTCCGAGCTTCGTTACATCTTTTTCCACAATCCTCACCAAACTATGCCAGGCTTCTTTCAGCGCGTTCTCTCTCTCTCTCTCTCTCTCTCTCTCTCTCTCTCTCTCTCTCTCTCTCTCTCTCTCTCTCTCTCTCTCTCTCTCTCCCTCTCTCTCTCCTCCTCGGTCCTCTGCCCCCTCTTCTTTCCTCTCCTTTTCTCTCCCTCTCTGAGGTTGCCTGGTTACCTCTTTCCGTAGGCTGGTTCAGACCGCCGGCCGGCAGCCAATCACAGGGCTGCGTTGGCCTTAACCCCTCCGCTGCTGAACTGTCCTGATTTCCAGCTTTCAAGGAGTGCGAGTGGAGGAGGAGGAGGAGGAGGAAGAGGGGGAGCACTGGGTGAAGGATTTAGAAAATGTATATTACAGAGCTATAATGAGCAAGAAAAGATGAAAGAAGAGGAAGACTGAGAAGGAGGGGCTGAATGATGGGAAATAAATTTAAAAAAAAAAAGTTGTGGAGGAAATGGCATCACACTTGTGAATGGCAGGCCTGCACCTTGATTTGGACAGACTGTTAGATGTAGTTTGAAAGGTGTTTAAGACGAGTGTAGAGTCCAGATCACACACCCACGCTCTTCTCCCCACATAAGTAGTAATGCTGACATGAGTACACGCTCGCTGAATCATGAACGCACCAACCAGTCATGCTGCAGCCTTTCAGCCAGCCGTGGTTCGGCATAGACTATTGATTGGTTAACCACCCACAGTTAAGTCGTGCAGCCTGAATTGTATGTGAGTCACGGACTTGGCAAATTCACCACAGCGTCTCACTGTCTTGCTTTAGGAGTGGAAGCACGCTTGGAGTTTTCACAACTTTGAAGACATGAAAGGAAAGAGAGGCCTAAAGGCAGAAAACACCTATTCTTCACTGTTGTTTATTGATTATTTTGGGGAAAATTTGACAAAAGAAAATGTAAATAAAAAAAGAAAGCAACCAAACTGAATCACAATATTTTACAGTTTTGTGATTTACCCCCTCATTCTCCCCTAAGCCTTAATCCTGCACAGCCTTTTTCCTCTTTAATCCCCTTACTTTCACTTCGTTTTTTTATATATATACCCCATACACCTTCTCTTTTGCTTTTCTCCGCTGCTTTCTGGCTTTCTGGCCTCAGATCATCCTCCTTTCCGATCATGGTGTGCCGCCACGGAGACTTTAGCGAGCTTGAGCGTGGACAATTCTTCTGATCTCTGCAAAGACTTAAAGACACTCCGCACTTTTCCACCACATCTGAATACAGGCACAGGGCCGGTTTAATAATAGGTGGTACAAACACAAAGCTGGGGCATAACGCGAATGCGAAACTTAAACATTTTGAAAACATACTTTGTCATTGCACATTTGATGGACAAAAATCAGACACAACCTTAAGAGAAGCATGCATTGCTTTGAATCTGAAGCATGCTGCATCATGAATGAAAAGATCGGCTTAAAAAAAAAGTGAATCTTTTAAAAGTGCTATGAATTGTTTGATGCCTTGTTGTTCTGATAACCCAGTGGGATTTGACACGGCTCCCAGCAGCCTTTTCTCGTATCAGGCATGTTTGGCTTCCTCTTCAAATGTCCCATAAAGGTCCCATGGGGGTGGAGGGAAAGCCCATGAGACCCAGAGCTCTGTGGTCTACACTGTTTGGGCTCCCCATCCTGTTACTGCACAAATCCTTCTTCACACAGATGAAAAAAATAGACCAAATATTGGTGTTTTTATCTGATGATGGAAAAAGGAAACCCATCTTATTCAAAATACACAGTCTCTGTATCTCAATGAGATCTTATTTGTTAGGTGATAGCTTTCATGAAATGTGGTGCTTTGACTAGAAGGTAGAAAAAAATATATATTTATAATATTTGTATTTTTTTTTTAGAGTAGCATGTGCCTGCAAAATGGACAGCTGGTCAGTTAAGTCAGTGTTGAAGCCCAAGTCCAAAGTAGCCGAACACCTTCTGACTTTTGTGTTTCCACCAAAGAAGTGTGGGTTTGATGCATTGTGGTGTCATTCTCTTTCCTGCCTGTTTCATTACATACGCCCTTCTGAGACTGCCACAAATCTCTGTGATTTATCAGAAAGTTGGACTTTTCCCATTATCCTCAGTGAAAAGCTGGCTCGTGTTAGTCCACCTCGAGCATGGTGCCCCCTTTGCTCTCCTGAAAAGTGATTTGGACAAGCTACTTGTCTTCGAAGATACGACTAGATAACCTTTGTTTGACAGTGCATTGTTGATTGAAGTCTTGTGTTCTTTTTCACAAACACTGTGTCAGAGATTAAGTTGTTTTTGTATTTATCACAGAGCAAACCAACAAGTATTAGTCTTCTGATGCTGTGTGGTCACTTTTGGTCTGCCTGATAGTGTTATCAGCATAACAGATTCAGCTTTCACAAAGTGTTTGAGAGCGCTAGGCATAAAAAAAAAACAAAAAAAAACTTGGGAACTTGTAGATTAGGAAAATAAATGTTTAAAGTGAGTTCTATATTTTCTTAAGACAAAACATTTAACTGCTGCTTTCAATTTCATGTAGAGCATCATCATAAACAATCAGACCAGGTCTGTGGCAGAGGAAAAGGCTCCTTTGCTCCAGAAAATGACCACGTGAATCAAGGTATTTCCCTCAACTTTTGTACAGGTCACTCATGAGCTGAGTTAAGAATAGAATAGACTTTATTAATCTCACAGTGGAGAAATTTACTGGAGCAAGAGGCTTTTAGAACACACGGGGGGGTGCAAAAAGTAATGAAAGGTGCAAATAAAGAACAAGTAATAGTGTAAATAATAGTGAGTAAGGATGATAATAGAAAGATAAAACAAGGAAGATCTAACTGCATGTACAGCATAAATCTTAAAATATAACAGGAACTATATAATATATACAATATGTACACCCACATCCTCCACAGAGTCCAGTGGGCAGCCCAGTACAGAGCTGGCCCTCCTAACCAGCTTGTTGAGTCTCCTCCTGTCCCGCTCCGTGCTGCCCGGGGCCCAGCAGACGGCGGCGTGGTGGACAGCAGAGGCTACCACAGAGTCAGAAAAGGTCCTGAGTGGAGGTCTGCACACTCCGAAGGACCTCAGTCTCCTGAGAAGGTGGAGGCGACTCTGGCCCTTCTTGTAGAGGGCGTTGGTGTTGTGGGACCAGTCCAGTTTACTGTTGAGGTGAACACCCGTTTCAGTGTCCTCCCCCTGGATGTTCACCAGTGGGTGTGGAAGTGTCCTCCTCCTGAAGTTCATCACCATCTCCTTCGTCTTACTGGTGTTCAAGCACAGGTGGTTGCTATCACATCAGTGCGCAAAGTCAACGATGACCGACCGGTACTCCATCTGGTTCCCCTCTGACACACAGCCCACAACGGCGGAGTCATCGGAGAGCTTAATGCCAAATTAGTCAGAATCACTGTTTATTTCATGCCAAAAATCTGAATGATGAAGCCCCCTTTTAATCACCAACCTTTTTTTTTGGAGTTTCCAGGGTAAGCCTGGGTCTTTTTTTAACAAGATCTCACATATTTAAGAATATATACAGGCAGTAGACGTATACAAATTTGTCAGAATGTGTTTTTTCTCTTCTCCGGATTTTATGATAAATATATACAATGCTGAGTCATAAATCTAATGCCTGCAACTCTCCTGTAATGAGTTACAGGTTACTTATTTTCAATCACAGTGCAATTTCCCACCTGAAAATGAGCCATACTTTTACTATACTTGTCACTGATCACGTTGCCAAGCTAGACATCTCTGCAAGTGAAAATGGTCACTGACTGAAATATGATTTCTACAAAAAAAAAAAAATACTGTGACTCTGTCCAGCTGTGATGCGTTTTCCTACCTAAGTATAGCTGTAGTTTACCCTCTCTATCTGCGCGAAGCCCTCCTCTGTATCTCCCTCCCACACTTCAGTATCTTTGCCCTTTTTTCCATATCTCCCTCCCTCAGTGTCTGCCTCCCTCTCTCACCTTCTTCTGCTCTCAGTCTCTGTCGATCTGTCTCAGCTTGGCTGAAAAGATAACTCAGTGATGCTCATCTGGGCGAGCCAGCAAGTTAGCTTTCTGTCTTTCCCTCTCTCTCTCTCTCTCTCTCTCTCTCTCTCTCTCTCTCTCTCTCTCTCTCTCTCACACACACACACACACACACACACACACACACACACACACACACAGCACCCCTTCATTTATGGTAATTCATGGGAATGTCCAGATGGATATGATCTCTGGTGAGAATGTGAAGGTCAGCTCTTTCTTGCTGCTCACAGAAAACAATGTTTCACAGGATTAGGATTCCTCTAATTCACACACACACACACACACACACACACACACACACACACACAGCAAAGAAGGACAGAGACAAAGGGACAGGGACAGACAGTGAGACAAAAAAGAGGTGTAGAAATGGAAATGTATGCATATTATCCAGCAAAATGGGTCAAACTCATTAAAATCAACAAAGCTACTCAGTAATGGTCCAAGCTCGATGCTTTGGCTGCAATACTGAAAAACTCTGTACACTTCACGTTCACATCAATTTTAAATTTAATTTAACATCCTACAACATGCTGACCAACGTCTCCAGAATGTGCAGTAACAGATATGTGATGAAATACGTTAAATCTAAAAGAATGTGTAAGTCAGAGAAAATAGCTAAAAACAGAGAGAAGACAGGAAAAGCTTTAAAAACGCAATTTTTCAGTCAAGAAGAAAATTTAAAGGTATTTAGGTACTCCATTTCAACCACAAATTCGAGGACCCCATAAACAACAGCTTAATTTCATGACGTGAACAGAAGGGACCTGTTTTCAGGGACTCGGAAACCTCAGTAGCCTGGATTATTTCCGCAGTGTTTGTCTTTCTCTCTCTCTTTTGTGCAGTGACAGATTTATGATCTGTCCAGGGTGCACCCTGCCTTCACATATAGTCAGCTCGGACCGTGTGCAGATATCTGACAATCTGCACCAGCTCTAAGTTTGATGAAATTGGTAATGAAGATAGATAAATAAACAGATTGACAGATAAAATATCTTAAGTCACACCACCATAATGGGGACCTTCACCTTGCAGTTTGCAGTGTTTCTCTTGGTTAACTTAACCATGAAACTCACCCCTTTAGGCCACTTCCTCTGCAGGCCAATTGTAGCTCAAGAAAAATCCCCATTTGACAAGTGTAGGAAAAATGTCTCTTTGGAAAGAAGAGGTTACAGACATCTGGTGTACACAGTACATATTAATTCTATCTTAAAACACATTTTGGTTTATATATTTAATTTGTTATCAATAAGTGGTGTACGCTGTGTTTCATCACAACCTTATGTCCTCTTCAGAAAGGGAAATATTTTCAATGCCACAAGATTTTAGGCTGGAGGCTGACACATGGTTAGCATACATAATACAATATAATGATGTGCAATCACATACAGTCGTAGGTGGAATAGAAATTCCGGCCTTAAGGCACTCATCCATACAAAGAGTGCTGGTAAACTGCAATTGCAATAACACAAACACTTGCAGTTTACTGGCAACAACAGCCATTAAAACCAGATTTAAACGAAAATACACTCAGCCGTTAATTGTTTCGTGGTCGAAGTATTTCTTCATTATTTCACGTCTTGGACAAAATACCTCAAAGAGACATGTTTCATCAAACAACAGCCTGCAAGAAAATATATAAACACTCGAAAGCTGAGCTGTGATAATTTCTTGAGGTTGTGATGGAGAATACAAACACCGATCCCCAACAAAGTATTTACAATTTCAGTTTCTGGTTTTTACTTCAATATTATATTAGCTATAAGCAGGGCTAAGCCCGGCGTAATCATTTTAAGAGTAGCTGCTAGATCATTCAACTAGAATGTAAATGAGTCAGTATTTTTTTGTAGCACCTTGTTACAGCAGAGTACACCAAATGTTATCTCGCTGTGGTATATTCAAAGTCTGCTTCATTTTTGTTTTTTTCTCTTGACATTGCAATCAACCAACTAAAATTGGTTGACATATGTAAATTATCGTCTCCTCTGAAAATACATCGATATGTCTGGAGGTGAATTTGAGATGCGCGTCTACAGTCGAATGAAATTAACTTTGACTCAAATGCACACACAAGCATACAATGACCTGCCTGATCTGCCTGGTTTAGCTACAACAAGCTGTGTGTGTGTGTGTGTGTGTGCGTGTGTGTGTGTGTGTGTGTGTGTGTGTGTGTGTGTGTGTGTGTGTGTGTGTGTGTGTGTGTGTGAGCGTGCGCGTGTGTGTGTGTGTGTGTGTGTGTGGGCAGTTAACAAGGGCTGGGGCTTCAAACTCTACAATGATCAATATTTGACATACTGATATTATATTTTATTTAAAGAATGACAGCGAGGGAGGAAAAGCAAAGTCAGATGCTGGACCCAAATCCAACGACGAGAAATCACAGCATAGCCGTAACTATCAAAGCACACCACTCTCCAGTAACCCAGATGTATCATGTATATGAAGTGCCTGACAGATGTGAAGAGAGAGCATGAGGATACGAGGAGATGCTTAGGAGAGGAAAAATGTACTGACTCTGAAAACACACACACACACACACACAACTTGAAGGAGTTTTGACATTGTGACACTCTGCTGTAATTTTATTCCCACATGTTAATAAAACAAGTGAGAAAGAAACAGGAAGGAAGGCAGATTTAAAAAAAAAAAAAGTAAGGCTGACAGGTTGAGTTGTGTGTAGTTGATTGGAGTAAAAGGGGAGGGGGAGCTGGTGGGTGTGTGCGATAAAGCCTGCAGGGGTTAGATACAAAGATATGCTCTGTTGAAATGTCACACATGTTTATGCTTTTATCAGGATGTGTAACTTTGAGGGCTTTTGCCTCTGGGAGGATCCATCATATTTCATCATGTTTCATTATTGTGTTTGAATATGCAGACATGGGAACATGCGCACACACAGACTCAGTTTCTCCTCGGAAAAGGGGGGATGTAAAGGTAACCGATCACCCCGCGTGTGAGCCTCAAGTCGAGACTGCCAGTCTGAACCCACAGTTGCCTTCAACCCTGACCCAGTATGTCTGCAGATTAGATTAGTTTCCTTACACTAATGTGATAGAGTATTGATCTCAATTCACCAGTTTTACATAAACAGCTAAGCTTAGCAGGCACTTGCCACCTGCTGTGCTCATAGCAGGCTCTGCTGTGTGTTGTGTGTATGCCAAGCAAAAGCAGACTGAACTCAAAATATGTAACCAAACAAGTGGAAATCAAATAGCATTCGGCTAATGTATACATGTATCATTATAGGAACATAATTTAGGTCTGAGAAGTAATTAAAGAAGGTTATTAGCAGAGGAAAGATTAACAGGGTTTTACTGGGAGTGACAGGAGGCAGAGGTGATAACATTGGCAGCAACATTAGCAAGTCCTGTTTTTTGTTTTGTCTAAGAATAAAGTTTTTTTTTTAGTGTTTTAATTTTCACTGCATTTGTGTCCATCTGTGATAATTTTTCTAGTTTTGCTTTATCTATTTATTCATTCTGCTCTTGCAATAGTCGCAGCTGGCAGCTGTGTAGAATGAAGTATAGCAGGATTAGAGCCCTGGGTGGATACAGTGGGAATTATTCAAGTGATTTTCTTGTCTGTGAATATATGAAATAAAATGATTAAACATATTAAATGGCATTGGGGTATTTATAGGACCCCTTGGCCAAATAGACTGCCACCCTGTCAAATGCACTAGTGCTTTACACTGCTTATCATCACCATGGATGTACAGACTGAAACACTGCAAACTACCATATAAGTATGCCATGAACCCGCACTGCATTCATGGAAGCAGGTAAACAACATATCACATGTTGAAACTGAACCATTTCACTGTTTCATGTAAAGCACAAGTTTAAGATCACAACAACTGATCTCAAAAACACTGAAACTCAAGTATTTACTATTGAGTTTTGTGCAAAAAATGCTGTACATTATTCATTTATTTGTTTTTTAATTTAAAATGCTTAAAATAGTTTCCCTTGGTGAAATGTCTGGATTGTCGGTGGGCTGGCCCATAATCTGGCGGTCAGGTGCCCCGCTGTGTGTTTCAAGCCTTATCTATTTTGTCTCTTCCTGTTTTACTTTGATATTTCAATGTAGTGCCAAAATTCCGTGCGCATAAAAATCATAATAGCGCACAGTTCACCCGCTCTCTGTGCACTTGCGATGCCTCTCTGGGCACACGTGTTCTCTTTCTGAGTGTGTGCGGTGACATATCTGTGATGTCTGCTCGCGCGGTGATGTTGAGTTTGGCACTCTGGGGGCGGGCTTTGTGTTACCGCCCCTTCAATCCCCTCTCCTTTCTGATTGGTCGCTCTAAACGTCTCTTGTCTTCAAATGGGTCTGAAACTTTTGTGACTTATGAAACTCATCAACATAAAACCCACTAAAAACAAAAAACAAAAAAAAACAAAAAAAACTTGTAGCCCGCTGATTCTGGCATAAAATCAAATGAAATCTAAGAGAGAATGTGTTGGACTTACTTGCTCTGCCATGATAGCTCAATGAAAATGTTTTTATTTGTTCTTTCTCCTCCCAAGAAACTGCCAGGTCTCTTCTACCGTAATCAAATCACCGTAACGGAGGTTATCTTATATGAGTTTTACTCCTCAATCTTCCAATTCTGCTGCCAAATGACGATGACCCACCCTACTAAACCTCTAATGGGCTCTGACCGGAAGACAGTTGACGTTGAGAGCGACCAATCAGAGAGGACGGGGGATGGCGGGGCGTCAACACAAAGCCCGCCCCCAGAGTACCAAAACTCAACACCACTTTGCGAGCAGACAGCACAGACATGTCACCATGCACGTAAAAAGTGATTTCGCAGAGAGGATGGTTGAACTGTGTGCGGTTATGATTTTTATGCACGCAGAATTTTGGCACTATATTGACACCATAGACACTCCCCTGTCTTGTCTCCATTGCTACACACATGTCCTTCCTGTCTTCCCTCCCGTCGTATGTCTCATTCATTAATGTGCTTCACCTGTGTCTTCCCCTCCCTTGTGCAAATAAACCTCATTCTCTTGTGCCTCTGAGCCAGATTGCCTTTGTACCTGCATGTCAAGAAATCCCATGTTCTTCAACGTGATTCCTTGTGTTTTCTTTGTGTTTGATCTCTTTGCGTTTTGGACCCTCAGGGTGTTTTGCTTGGGACTATCTTTAAAAAAAAACTTTTGAGCTCTATTCCTGTGCACGGGTCTGCTTCTGGGTTCGCCTGGATTCGTGACACTGGACTCTTCTGTCATAAAGCCATGCTGTTCTGATGGATGCACTTAATATGTTTAACAGTCTCACTGAAATATGAAGGGCTGCCCAGAAAACAGAGGTTGTCTGGCTATAAGCAAATGTTGCTCTAAAATCTCAATTTACTTTCCAGCATTAATAGTCTTTTCCAGATAAGCCGCACACACCATATAGAGGTTCTCTCATGTAACTTCAAAAAGTCAAACTTGTAGTCTTTTGCATAAGCTGGATGGTCCCACTGAATTTGGGTGGAAATGACCTTAAATGCATATTAATTTTCCCACGGAGCAACTTTTAATTTTGACCTTTGGCACAGAGAAAACTGCAGCATTTCTGGAAGACGTTCACATTTGGCGTCTTGTGACACAACTTTAATTTGCATCTATGGATTGCACAGTGAACTGTGCTTTCAGGCAGAGATTTCTGGGAGTTTCACGGAGCCCATGCAATGATAGCCAGGAGAGAGTCATGCCTGCTGTCAAAGCTGTGCAGCCTGAAGACCTGAAGATCATAAACGCAGTTTTAACTTTCAACTTTGTTCCTTAAATACAGAAGTGTCTCCTGAGTCTATGAATATAATGATGTACACTGTAGATGGTGGGATCTTTGAAATTCTCAGAAACTGTCCCATAATTTTTAAATGTTCTTTTTTGCATTGAACAGGCTGCAGCGACTTGTTGGCAAATTACGTGTCAAATGTACCAATGACTTTTCAGGTCTAATATTTCTTTGCAATGGGTTGCTGCTATGAAATTCAAAATGAGCTAATATTTTCATTGAGAAGGTAACAATGTCTCATTTTCAACTGCTGTCCCGAGTCTTGTGGGATTTGAGCTGTACAATTAATTTCAAACATCATGGACAGGCCTCCAAACTCTCTGCCATATAAATCTTATTCAGATAAAAAGGCCACGGTTAGCAAGATGTGTACATTGATTTTTTTTTTTTTTTTTAATATATATACTTTAGGTTTAGACTAAAACCTTGGATATATATTTAACTACTTAATGGGAAGGATGTTTTTTCGAGTTTTTAGTAAAAGCCCTTGGAATCCATAGTTGGAGTCAATGCCAAGATAAACTCTTGAAAGAAGGCAATGCATGGAGCGTTTTGACTCCACTATAAACAGACCCTCACCTAAAACCTGTCATATTCAAAAGAAAATTATGAATATGTTCTTGAGATATATTAACACCACAACACATTTTCTGAAGCATTCCAAGGTGATTCGTATGGAGAACAGTCGGGAAAAGAAATTCTTCAAGCCTACAACTGGAGACAAGGCCTTTCTGGACTGTGTACATATGTAACAAGACAAACTTCAATATATTTCCTCTGTCAATTCAATAGAATACTATGGCACTACTACTCTGGTAAATTGAGCTAAGTCCTTCTTTCGTCAACCATACACACCTTCAAATCTACTGGCTTTCTTTAGTTCTTGGTAATGTACTTGTTTATTGATGAAAGTGCTTAAAATTTAACAAAACACTTAAAAGAATAAAAGAAAAGACTGAGAGACTGATAATATTACTGCAGCTTAGCTTATGTTACACAAGTATAGCACAGCCACTGACTGAATGACAATAAACTTCAAATCTCTATGACCACAGAAACACTTATCCACCCATCTTTACCTCATCCGCAACAGGTTACCTTTCATCTCAGCTAGTCTGCATGATTAACTAAGTTAAGCACACCACAACTAGCATGTACATAAGCCTATCACTGAGAAATGCATCATATGAGCAAAGCTTGAAGTGCATATAAGTACAGTCCAACAATAGATAGGTGTACCTGTTGTGCACCACATCTGATTATCCTGTGCTTCGCTGACCTGGAAAGCTGTGATATTCTGTTAGTGTGGTCAGTATCACAACAGGTTCAGTCTGAGTGTGGAACACAGAGCATACAGAAACAGGAGGATGACAGAGGGAGGAAGGGAATCGGGGTAAAGAGGGCAGAGGAGGTGAAACATGTCAAGCTGACACAGTTTCAGCATATTCTCAATATTGTAAATAATGTAGAAAGGTTTTCTCTGTTTCTCATGGATGTTGTCTTCATTCATTTTTAACTGGTTCTGTTACACAGCAGCACTCCAGCTCTCTCTTTCTCTCCCACTCTGTGTGTGCCAGGCTGTATGTGGAGATCTGCGCAGGTATGTGAGCAAAGGCACGTATATAATGTGATAAACTCACCTTTTAGTTGAGGTCACAAAGAACAGGCAGGTTAATAGCTTGGTACTAATTGCTTTATGATTGTAGCAGCTAATTAAAGCTTAAACATCCACATTAAAACAGATTCATTTATGATTTTCACACTGACCTTATTCTCTGTTCTTTGTTTGTTTTCATTGATTGGCAAAGAAAAAAAAAAACTCAACTAGCTTTATGAATTCATATGAAACCTAGCAAAGCTTCTACAACTCAGAAAAGCATGACACCACTTTGATAACTACTACCAAAAAAGAAAGAAAAAAAAATCCACAACCTCATAAAACAACAGCCACTTTGAAAATGTTGCTCGACAAAACATCTTTTGGTGACTCTGTCAGGACTGTCTTGAATACTATATTTCCAAACATACACCTGTTAGCAAAAGAAAAAAAAAAAAATCACAGAACAGCAAGTGTTATTGGTTTTTTAAAATAGCTTTTTCCCTTTGATGCTGTGAAGCACAAGGCCAAAAAGCAAAGAAACCACAGGAGTACCAGCTCACTGTGTGCCGTCTGAGGCTTCACAGCACCTCTAACTGCATTAAATTAGTGCATATGGTCCAACACACAGTTGATAAAACCCTCTAACCTCCAGCTCAACCTTAACCTGCAGCACATGTATGACTGTGTCTGAGGTGGAAAGTGTGTATCTGTGCCAGGGTGTGTCTACGTACACGCGGGTTAGTGAGTGGGGGTTGCCTGGGGCTTATTGCTCATCTCAGTGGGTATAAATAGAAAAACAGTGAACCAGGAATATAGGAGCATCATAGTGTGTCTGAAGGGGTTGAGAGGCTGAGAGGCTGCTCAGAGCTAAAAAATCAGCACTGATAGTAAACACATACAACGCTGAAGCTAAACAAATGGAACGTACAGTGTCTTCACAGCATGATCTAAGACTCAGATATCTGTCACTGTTTTAAATAGTTCATGAAATACTCAAACGGGGATAATAAAATACATATTATAAGCATAATATAATTTTTCATGGGCAGAAATGTAGTTTTCTGGGAATGGCACAGTATTGTACCACTCACTGGACCAGCTCTGAGACAGACGGCCAACGAAAAGTTTATAAGAAAGAAAAGATGCACAGATGGATGATCATAACCAAAATTATGTCGGTTATCATTCTTATTGTGAAATTGCTCAAATGTGTAGTGTTAGGCTAGACATATCCAGAAGAAAGTTCAGCATGCATGCATTTGAGCACTTACATTATCACTACATTTATTTTACATGTATTGCTCTTTGACCAGGAACCTTGTTAGTTTCTAATAAAGTATTCAATAGTTGAAAAAAAAATTTATATATGTATATATATATATATATATATATTTTTTTTTTTTTTTTTGAAAAATTCCTCACCTGAATATACATATTCTTCTTAATAAAATGAGCTAAAAACATTAATTAAATCCTAGGTCAAAGACTAGTATGTTGTTATAGCTTTTAATACACTAGAGGCCTTAAAAAAGACAAAGTATGTTTCAAAACGTAAATAAACAAATATATACCAACTCTAATATATGTCAACTTAGAAAATGCTGGCGAATGCTTATAAATAGTTAAAATGTCACCTTATTTGTCAGATTTTTTGCATGGTTTGCCAATAATCCTAGTTTCATCTAATTTATATTGAGTAGAGTCTGCAGAGATCTCTGGTTTATTATGACTTGATTTTATGGTTATATATTTAATGTGATGTAACAACATGAGTTAGATTTTACTCAGTGTGGTACAAAGTGGCCAGATTTACAGAGTAACTTAGCATAGTTCAGTCTACTGTGAGCATTACTGTACATATACATACACATATATATATATGGCTACCTAGAAAAACAAACAGAGCACGCAAACAGCACCACACATGAATTCTGCTTTTTCTTATTTGTACAATCTTCTTGATTCCAGCAAAAGTAAAACAGTGAAATGCAAATGTCTTAAGTAGTAAACATGGTTCACTGTATAGGTAGATTTGTCTAAATAACATCTGATTAAAATGTATATGAAACAAACAGCAAAGTGAGTACAGAAAACTCATGTCTCTTTAATGAAACAAGCACATATGACTGTAATGAAAGGCATACCTGGGTGCCACCACAACTGATGTCCATATCACTGCTCCTCAAAGATGGAAAATGCACCTGGAGAAAAGAGAGAGAGAGAGAAAAAGGGAGGGAGGGAAAGTGGGGAGTACAACATTAAGAAAAAGCGCTTGTCAGGTAGCCCATTAGAGTATCATTACAATACCAATCTCTGCTCCCCATCTTTTTCTTTCACTCTGTGTGTGTGTGTGTGTGTGTGTGTGTGTGTGTGTGTGTGTGTGTGTGTGTGTGTGTGTGTGTGTGCGTGTGCGTGCTTCCAGTCACCAGCGGGCAGATGAGATCATTACCTGTGACTGCACGGCTAATGTCACGCACAGCCTCAAAACACACATATACACACCTAAGCGTACACACCGGCAGACTAAAGAGAATAATGTGGCTCTGCCTCAGTAACAAAACTACGGTGACCGCGGGGCTTGTTTCCATTTGGATAAGGCAGCCTGTTTTACAACCTGCCTCCAACACCAGCAGATGAGAGAAATGAGAAGATAGAGGGAAGAGGGAGAAATGACAGAAGGATGAATAGGGGTGCACCTAATTGGAGACATGGTGAGAACGAATAACCTTGCTTCTCCCTTTCTGTAGGAGAGAGACTGGATGTTGGAGTAAAGTAGAGGTACACTATACAAGGGAAAAGGTACACCTGCAGACATAATGTGCAGCTCAGAATAAGCTCATTAGCAGTCGCTGGGACTGTGAATGGCAGATGAGAAGAGATGTAGGTGGGGATGATGGGAGGGGAAGAAATGGGTCAGGAGGTGGGTATGACTGACCTGGCTTCTAATTAACTCCTCTGTCAGCCCTGTGGCTCATGCAATGTACATTTACAATACTACTACTGCAACTATAAGAGGAGAGCATGTCAAAGCACGTCACCAACTGGTCTCATCTGAAGAAACAGTAATTGTGAAGGTTCTAGTTAGGATAAATTTCTGTGTTCATCCATCTTCTACACCACCTTATCCAAATCAGGATAAGGTCGCCCAGACTTGAACCGGGTGACAATCATGATGTGAAGAGAGCACTAGCCACTTATCTGCTGTGCAGGCCTTTTCCCATCCAATTCCAAGTGCTTCCCTTGAAAGTAGCCTCACAAAACAAAGCAATCAGCTTGTTTTGTAAACCTGTTCTGGATATACTGTCATTTTAACACTTTGAGCTCCAGAAATCTGCAAAATCATGTTCAAGTATTATTAAACTTATATTACTTTGTAACAAATTACTATTGTCTTTTCAAACTTGCCACTGCAATTCCATTTACTTCAATTCAAGCGAGCTCACTTCCACTGCATCGAGAGAAATGAGCCTAAGACAGCTGCAGAAAGACTCCCGTTCCTTTCGTCCTGCTATCTGAACATTAGCACAACACGTTTGCTCTGCTGAAAGCTGCCCTGTTACCAGTTCACTAAATCCTCTTTATTTTGACAAGCACCATCATTTATTCTGAAATTTAGGTAAACCTGCAATTTCCTTGCCAATCCTCTGTTTTGGTGTCACTTGAGGAGGGTGCAATATTTTTTTTATACAACAATTGTGCCTCTCTGTGCTCAGCCATAGGAATTAGAGGGGCAGGCTGCCAGATGAGGGGGAGTCAGGGGGCTTTCCTTGGCTTTTTTTCTGCTCCTCTGGAAGGCTGGGTGGTCTCAACCTAGTCTGATTCAAACTGGATTCTACTGGCACTCATCTGGTTCCACATCTTTTATGTGGTCTTTATCCAACTTTGGCTCACAGTTAAGCCTTATTCAGTTATTTAGGCAAAGTCAGGGCCCGTGGCGAGAAAAACCCTGGACAGATTGAATATCCATCAACTGGTGGTATATTTGCACAAGTATGCATACTAGAAATGCTTATAGATTTATTTCTGTATTGAATTAATTCATAATGTGCATGACTGTTGGGACATAAAGATGTTGTGTTGTGGCAAAGGGAGGGGTACTGCTTTGTGTTTGCATGTTCTCTCTGTGCATAGGTTTTCTCTGGGTACTTCAATTTCCTCCCACAAACCATCCATCCATCCATCCATCCATCTTACCTTTGATTACAGTAACTGGTTATTGTAGCAACCATAGTATGATTACCATATGAGCTTGTAAAAGGATGAGGCAAAGACATTTTTAGTACGCTATCATTGAAGCTGATCCACATCTGCTTTTGAAAAATGAATTGGATAAATTGTTATCGTACACACCAATAATACAGCATGACCCTGAGAAAGGCCATTACAGGTTCTGATAATATCATTCTAAAGGTTATATTACTATGGTTTAGGAAATCTGCAACTATTCTCTCTCACTCTACTCACTGTTTCTTTTAATCTTGTTTATTTCAAATGCCAAATACGTAACATACAGTACAACACAAGGCAGCTGGCGCTGAGCTGAGAAACTGTACATACATTAAAAAAAAAAAAAAAAAAAAAATTCTCACTTCATACAGCATGAAAATAAAGATAGAGGTTCACACTGTTTATTCTTGCACTGCTCAGATACACAACAACAAACTGTGTCAGGACTCATTTCACCCCCACACTGAACTACATATGGTAATGCTGCCGCTTGCCGCCTCTCTCTTCCGAGTATTCCTCGGCTTGGGTTGTCTTCCAGTCTCTCGCTTTAATCGTCTCTCTCAATCTAATTTTGTTTTCTATTTCAATTACTTAAACATCACATTAGCATTACGGGTGAACACAAGGAGTATTAACAATGCAATTTATAAAAACATGTGATTTCATTCTATCTCTCCCTTGCGCACTCTTTGTCTCTCACACCTCTCAGAAATGCAGCCCCCCCCCCCCCAACCCCCCCCCCCCCCCCCAACCCCATTTGTCCATCTTATAATCATGTTGCAATCAAGTGAAAAAGCACAGGAATATTAAATATTAACTGCACATTCATTCTAGGCGAGCAGAATATGAAATGAATTAATCATTGCGTACAAGGCTGTCTAGATCCTTATCCTGTATCCTTATCGGCCTTCATGTGCTGTGGGGATGCGTTACAGGAAATTAACATTGGCCAATGAAGGAGACCACGGTGTGTACTATGTGCAAAGTGTGTAAGTGCAGTGATATTCCATCAGATGTCAATTACTAAATGCCAGCTGATACTACCTGTTACTTCCAGTTACTCCATATTCAGCCTATATTTATCAATTTAAGTCCATGGTGATATAGCTAAATCTGTTTCAACACCTATGTAATATTCTCTGGAGAATGCGCTTTCTGGTACCTGAAGAAAACATGCCATGATTATGTCGGGGAGCTGCACAATAATCTCTGCATCAGAAACTGTGTGTGTCGAGCTAAGAAAATGTGAGGGATTCTGATAAAGAATGGTGTTTTTCATTAAATGACACAATGTGTATGTACAATAAAACACATTAGACAACACACAAAAGATTAATGCTATTTCAAAGGCCTTTTCTGTGGTTCCCCCTCCCCCCTCCAAGACATTATTTCTCTGCCTTTTATCTATTCATAGTTAACCCACATTTGGTAGGGTTGGGGGGCTGCTGCAGTTCAGGAAGCAGGCAGGGGGTGAGGGGCCTTGCTCAACAGCCCAGAGTGGTCGTGGTCAGGGTGAGTACAATTGATCCCTTTCACTTTCACTTTGTTTTCGATTCAAGATTCTAAACCTTCTGAGCACGTTTGCTTCTGAACCTCTAAAACCACCATGACCTCAGCTGATACTTTGATGGTGCAGGTCAAACACTTCCAAACCTAAACAATCATTAAGTATTCGAGTATGTTACCAATTTTTTTTTAACTTTTTTATTGACACTACATAATCAAAAAGACAATAATCACAATCAAAATCAAAATCACCAGACAATAAGGTTAAGAGAAAAACTAAAAACTAAGATCAAACAAAACCAAAAAAAAAAAAAAAAATAATAATAATACAAACACATTTTTGTTTCTTAAATGTAAAAAAAGGGAGAAGGGACAGAGGACTATGACTCAAGGATCCTATTTCTATCACATCTTCAGTATAAGTCAGTCTGGTGCAGTTTCATCTGAAGGTTTACCATATAGCTCGAATACAGCTGCCAGACCTTGTGAAAAGGCTTCATCTTTTTTTTTTTTTGTCCAATAAGTAAAAATATCTGTAGTTTGCACTCTTCATGTCCTTTGAATGCACATTTGACATTTTGACCTTGGTAATGCAGGGTTAAAATGAAAGGATCAAACTGGCTAATTGAAACAGTTAATGATATTGGAGGTGCTGAAGTTGACAAATGTAAACATGATCTAGTTATATCAATAATGGTTGTATTTAGGATTGCACCGATACCACTTTTTTAAATGAACAAGTACAAGTATGAGTACTGACCTTTAGCGACTTGCCTCTACTGAATATTGACTCCAGTACTTATTAAATGCCATTAAGCTTATTTAATATTCCATATGCAAGTGATATATAAAGGCTATGTGTTGCCATAAACCACCTCCATGCAGCCTCTGTGTCACCGTTACACACACCTCCAACAGCCTGACACGGGGCAGTGTGAAACATCTATCTATGCAGTCCCATATGCTTACTGTAGATGGAAGACCAAAGTATTGAGCTTGCACACTATAGCTCTCTATTAAAGAATGCATCAGTCCCACTTTAATCATGCGTAGCATCATGTAGCATTGCTGATGTGTGAGCCCACAAACTCCTTAGCATGTCGCATGTACAACGACTCTGAATTACTGGAGCCACTGAGAAGAACTAATGAGTGACATCTGGCTAACTCTGCTCACCAAATGTCACTGGCGATTGAATTGCTAGTGTTATACGAACTAGCTTTCACCCCTTCTCTTTGTATTTTGGCATATTGTGCCCATGACTGCCATACATTTTTCATCCTCATTAATATTAGAGAATCTCTAAACCGCTGGCATCGCTCGTGCTCTCTTGCATAGCTGTGTGCAGCATTGTTGACACATGACGTCAAGTAGTATTTGCCAGGTTGTATCAGAGATCTTCTCACACTGGAGATAAGGGGATCTTTCATTGGAGTTGACACCTGGACTTGACCAATGCTGGTATCGGTACCAGTGCATTCCTGTCCCCCTTTAATTAAAACGCAAAAGTAGTTTAGATTGTTTGTGTGTGTGTGTGTGTGTGTGTGTGTGTGTGTGTGTGTGTGTGTGTGTGTGTGTGTGTGTGTGTGTGTGTGTGTGTGTGCGAGGGTGGAGCAGCAAAAGGAAATCAGAGACCAACTGCGTGTACGGTGCAGTAGATAATGCCTCAAGAAAAGTTAAAAGTCAAGTCAAAAGATCATTTTGACTTTCTACATTTTCACCTCAATCCATCTAAAAATCTATGCTTTTTAGATGAAAGTTTTTTGGCACCTCTATGAAAGAGCAATATGTGATATTGTTCATTTTTAGTAATAATCCTGATTTTGGTGGTCAACTTTGGTTTGCAACACAGCAGATGTACAACATACATCCTCATGAAGTCTGTTGTCACTTTTGCACCGGTAATTTATCTTTTATGCCCTGAAGCATATTGAGGAGCAGGAGACTAGAGGGCAGACTAAATTACTCCCACGTACCTCCACTTTAGGACCAACAAGAGTTGGAGGGTTTGAAATGATTCTCTCTCTCTCTCTCTCTCTCTCTCTCTCTCTCTCTCTCTCTCTCTCTCTCTCTCTCTCTCTTCTATCTCTTACGCTTGATGGCCCCACTGCATGCTCCTAATAACCCATGATGAGTCCTCCACACTTGAGCACCCTCCCATCAGACACCTGCAGAGACTCACGTACACACAGGCACACACATGCTACCCCTTGGTGTCGGACATAGAGGGTGTGGATGATGACAGCCATCAGCGGGGCAATTAATGGCCCCGTCCCCTGGTTAAAATATAAACTGAGAGGAAGCAGGAAAACAACATTAGCCAATATGGCTGGATCCTGATGGTATAATTAACTGAGGATGCAGCTCCCCACTTGGACCTGAAAATTCAGAAGCCTAACTTGCAGTAATGTAAATAAGCACTGAAAAAAGGAGAGCGCAGGAAAGCACACACAATTCACAGATAAAGCAGCTTAAAATAGCAAAGGGATAATTCAGCAGGAGCATTGTGGAGAAAACTGGGCTAAATCCGGTTCTGTTTTACACTGCAAGAGGGAGCGATCAGGAATGGAGGGAGTGCTGGAGTCAAGTGAGCATGGAGAAAGTGACGACGGTGAGACAGGGAGCTGAGAGGGAGGCATAAAAGAGAGATGGACGCAGGGAGGGAGAAGAGAGCGGTGTAGACACTGGACCATGCCTGTAGCATACTGATGCTGCTGTAAGGCATGCAGTCAGCGTGGCCTTGGCCAAGCAACCAAGCATGTGCTGCAGAGGGCTGGGCTATCTCATAACAGAATGTGTGCAAGTGTTATGATGTGGTGTGTAGAAATGACACAATAAAATCAAAGATGGGATTAGAGAACAACCTGTGCGATACATAGATCCATACAGGCTTCTGACTTTGTATGCAGGTGTACACGTGCACAAATGAGCGTTAGCATGTGCATGGTGTGCTGCAGTGGCGGCAGTGGATTGTTCGTTATGCTGTGCGTGTCTCCTCCTGCAAAGCCTCTGTTATCACAACAAGGAGACTCGGCAGGTCCTGCACTAGCTCTGTTACCATATAGTCCCTTGGGAGCGCCTATAGCATATTCCGCTCCCCGAGGACTGCATACTAGCGCTCCAGCGGAAACACACACTGCTATAATTTAATGCACTCTCATCCAGTAGCACGTGAGAACACAAAAGAATTTGTAATATGTTATGCTTGGAAGCAACATCACCTTGTATTTTCAAACTACAGCTTTGCTCAGTTTGGACCACTCGCATGAACTCTGTTACCAAAAATTGAAACTAAAATGTTTTGAACAATACTATGCACAATAACTTTTGAAATCATCAATCCGAGAAGTTTTTTGTTGTTGTTGTTGTTTAACAAAGCCATCATAATAAACTATACAATAAGTTGGACACTTAGTGTAGCTGCAGTTAGCGTCACATTAACTTTTGATCTGTGGTATTTAGCCACCAAAAAGCACAGATAAAACTTAGTTGAAGCAGAAATGTTGTCAACGCTTGCTTGTCAAAAACATGTAATAATCCACAAACCTACAAACTGGAGAAATTCATTTTATAGTCATCCTAAGCTGGGCCAAGAACAACAAGCAATTCCTGCAGGATTTCATCTCTGGAGCTAGCTTGTAAAACCTTGTCTCAAACATTTGAGATATGTGTTCATAACTGTAGTTGTTTCAGTTCTGTTAATTCTATTTAAACATCCATCTGTCTTTCATTCATTTCATGAAAACCTATCAACAACCCAACACAATCACACACATTCAAACCTACATCAAATTCAAAGTCAAAGGGACTTCTCTCAAGAGTGGGAAGAAGTGGAACCCAAATTAGTTGAATGAGAACCACAACAACCAGAACCCCAACCCTGAATCAAACATGGATCATCTGGTGGTGAGACGACATTGCTTCCCTCTCCATCAATGTGGCACGCAAGACAAACATCTTTTGCTTAATTTAACAACAAATATGTCAAAGTATCCAAGCATTTTTTTTCTAATTATAATGCCATGCTAAAAATGGAAATAAAAAGCATAAAAGAGGAGGAAATAAATTCAAAGGCATAGTGACAGAACAGTTAAAGGAAATTATGTGAATGCTATTATTCAAGTGTCTCTGTCATTCTATATGTCAGCATCAATTTGAGTTCATTTGAAATGCCCAATGAAACAACAGGAATTCACTCTGGTATTATTATGGCGGCTCTCAACTGGAAAGTATAACCAAAGGGCTTGTCTTTCTCTTCCTGCACCATTTGACTCTGTCCTGGAGACAACGGGAGGCCTGCTCTTCTTTTGTGTCTCACTCAATCCGTCTCTCAGACACAGATCCAGAAATGGATTTCATTCATTAGTGGAGATGAGAGCAGCATGTGGGGGGTACAAAAGTGCTTCTATCCCCATTTGTGAAAGGGTGCCACATGGTGAAAAATAGAAGGAAAATAAAAAAGAACAGTGAAAAACGCTCAGCAATGTTCTTCTCCATGTTTAATGAAAGCGAATGAGAGGCGCTGTCGCTTTCTGTCTCCCACTGCTCCACCACAACCTGATTACTGTCTGATGATGATGGCACTACTTCCTGACATCTAATTGAAATAATTGTGTGTAATCACTTTAAAAGACTGGCAGGAGACATGCAAGCAATGAGAAGTAGTTAAGAAAGGCAACAGCATTTTAATTGAATCTTCCCAGATGCATCTGATTCCATCAAACAAGTGTAAAGCCACCAGGAGACAGGCAGTGGCACAGTTCAATTGAGAGATGAATGGTGGAGTAATGGGTTTAGGGGCTGTGAAAGGGAGCAGGGTTTAGGTGGATATGCTTCAGCTTTTCTTTCGTACTTGCACACTTTATCCCACATAATCTGTGAGAAATCTTCAGAGAACCACACTGTATCCAGGTTTACTTTCCCAGAAACTGATCTTTAATACAGTATGTCTCATAAACAACCCAGTCAAAGAATTAATAATTTTGCTGACTCTCTGAAAAACACCTTTTGTGGTAGTGGAACCCTATTGCCAACAGTTTGTGCTTGCAAAGCAGAAATGCTTGGAGGATATTGTTGAGGTGGATATCATGACTAAAATGCTCCGTCTGGACAGCCGTGTGCACCCCTGACTGTGTCATTGGCCTGTGCATCACAGGGCCGCTCTATGGATTTCTCAAGGCCCATAACACACAGAGCCCAGGCTGGGGAGAGCCTGTCCGCAGCCATTTCCCTACTCTTTAATCACAGTGGCCGACTGGAGAGAGCAGCGCTGCACATTCCATTAATGTAAAGTGGGGCTTGAAGGCCCGTAATTTATTGGCTCTGCAGACTCGCCTCCCCTCATCTCACTCATACTGGCTACCAGCCACCAAATACTCCCCCTGATACCCGGCGACATGCAGCACCCTGTGCTCAGCGTTTTACGCTATTTCACTCGCTTTCTGCCTTTAGTTTTCTCTCTCTCTTACTATCTATTCTTCTTTTATCAGACTTTTGCTTCAGTAGTTTTGTGTTTTACTTATCATACGCATATATATATATATACACAGTAAAGATTACCTCTGCAGAGCCTCCGTCTAGTCAAATTTCATCTTGTAGGTGCACAAAAGCTTGTGAACTGCAGGGAAGCCAAGGATAAGGCAGTGAGTCCAGGCACTTTATCTGTGTCTACATCAGTGATTTCACCAGTTAGTTTAATTACCAACAAAATGACACACTCGCAGAGATAAATACAGCAGTACAGAAGAAACTCACACGGACAAGATAAAATGCACGTGAAGCGAGGTTGAGCCAGACACCAACAGAGGGACGGCAAAAAAAATCTGGTTCTCTCTCACTGATTCTTTTCTCTCTCCTTCCTCTGTCTGGGCTACTCATCACCATCTGCTGAAGCCAGGCTGCCCTCCTGACCATTACACTGCAACTATGCCAGACAGTAGCAGCCTCCGCCAGCAGAGGCTGCCGCGTCAGGGTGTTTAATAAGCATGCAAAAAAGAGAATATGTGGAGGGTTGAGGACCAACAAATAGTAAACTGAATGTTTTCAGTATTCAGACTGTTTTTATTTTTATTTTTATTTTTTTTTTTAATGAATGATGGAAACATTATTAGTCATTTATTTCTGCAGGGTTTTGTGTTGCTGACTTATTTTCATTGTGTGAATCTTGAAGCCAGAAGAAGTTTCAAGATTCAAGATCAGTGATGGCTGATTTTTGCTTTATGAGCTTCGCTTTCCTTTTCCTGGGATTTCAGTGTTTTAGTCATCGATTTCTATAGACTTGTGTTTTTGTTATTTCACTTCTGTGAGTTTTTTTTTTCTTTTTTTTTTTAAATCAATGGACATTGCTATTAGTTTGGGCCTGAGTCTCCATCTGGATACTCCTATCTGCTACCTTGACAATGGGATTAAATTCTGAGGAGTGCTGTTTCTGGCTGATCAAAAATGCAACATGAAAGACGTTCAATGATGCATGGGAATCTGTAGGAGCTCAACACATCCGTCGAAAACCCAAACAGCTCAAGAGTTCAGCTCGATAGTGATTAAAGTTGGAACGGCTATCCATAAATAGAGTCAACAGAACAGAACCCAATCTATTCACACCAGATGAGATGAGCAATGGACAGAAAAACATGGGAACAGTCTGTGCTCATCAGCCAGCATTATGACAGAGACAACCAATAAACTGCTTTCTCTGCAATAATCTTTATGTGTTCGCACCTTCTCTCCATGTTAAAGTAGACCTGCAGCAAACCTCTCAGGCAGACGGCCCTACAGTCACAAAGACGAAGCAGTCCGGTAATTGTTTTCTAATTTAAATTCATTGTTTTGTGTTGTGTTACGTCTCCTGTGTGTATCGTAGCACTTACAAATTAAGATTTGATTTGGGAAATGTACAATCTAATTAAGGAGGCAACTTTTATGTATGAGGAAAATCAATATATTGATAGTGAGTTAAAGAACCTTTTGTGAGCTACTTAATGGAGGTATTGCTATCATGCTATTAGTAGAATTATGTTTGATTTGCAACGATTCTTTATTTGTCGGCCTCTATTACAATATCACAATAACTGGATTCACCTTGTTCAGCAATGACTTTAGTTTAATCTGCTTCTCCAGTGGAAGAGCAAAACCCCATCCCATCCCAGAAATACAGGCAAGTATTTTACCTCAAATGCATTAAGAGAAAATACAGAGTTTCAGTTGGAAATTTTCTTAAGGTAAGTTAACTGTGAACATGAAAATAATTACAAAAAAAAGTAGTGATACACATATGTTTCATCATTTTAATGTTGTGTACATTCAATGAAGTGATTCACATGACTACCACGTCAGTGCTGGTATAACCTATAGGAACCTAATCAGTTCTGACTCCAGTGACGTTCCCCTGATTGTTTGTATGTGAACTACACATTAAAGGTGCTGTAGGCAGGATTCAGCATCTCCGCCATCTTGCTTGGGGTTACCTAAACAAGATGGCGATTTGACCCATCTAAGATGGCCATTTGAAACCCAGCACAGCCAATCCTGTCCTGTTTTCTCTGACATTACGCCCTTACGCAAGTTAAGCCCCTCCCACAAGGATGTACGACGAACGCCCCTCAACCAATCACAGTTAGAGCCTCAGGGGCTCTCTGATTGGTCAAAGATACCTGGAGCTGTCGAGATTCCTTTTCAGCTCAGAACAGAGACAGATGGAAACGCTGCGCCCTCGCGGTAGTGCAATTATGCTACACTCCTACAGGATTATCAATGGATACTCTAACATTTAATCCAAAGAAAACAGAAAAATTAGCATTGACTAGCAAAATCCTGCCTACAGCACCTTTAATGGAGGAGATGTGAGCTCATCTCTTATCTCACAAAGTCCAGACCCCTGGACAGGAGCACAGCTGGAGGCCTTGAACGATTCTGTGGCATGCATTGGCACGAATCGAGTCGCAAACGGTCGCAAACCACTCGTAAAGTGGCGTGAAGTGTGCGTAAACCCGTCGTGACCGCATGCCATGTCAGGACGAGAATTTTGAAACGTTCAAAATTTTGGGCACGACAAAATATCGCAACCGGGCCGTGAACTATGCGCCAACTGTCCATGAACACCTCGTGAACTCGTCGGGACAATGCGGGAGGATGCGTGCCAGTCGTGGCATGGCAGCAGTGCTGTGACGTTCAATGAACGAGCCGTTTGGCTCTTTTAAGTGAACGAGGAGAGCTGGTTCACAGCTGTCTGAGAGCCGATCCTTTGTACAAATTATCCACGCTTCCTTCACAAGTCTCCTGAGTGTCTCCTGAGTCCAGCTGTCACCACTGCCTTCGTGTGAACGACTGAATTTCAGTTTTCCGCCACTCGCTGGAGTCACCTGAATGCAACAGCTAACTAGCGGAGGAGTGTCTCGAAACCGGAGCGGAGATGGTGTTTTGGAGTAGATTTCAACATCTGCAGCTCCCTTTAAAGAGCCAGAAATCCCAGCTCTACATGCCAAGACCCCGGGTTAGGGAAGCCCCCTTTTTACATGGCGTGCTGAATTGCGCAAGCACGTCGTGCCAATGCGGGAAGCACGAAAACTATGCACAAACTATGCGTGAATGCGTCGTGCCAGTTCGTGACACTGACGGGCACGCATTCGTGCGCATTCGTGAACTATTATTGAACTGGTCGTGAACTATGCGTGAACTAGTCGTGAACAGTGCGGGAGCCTGCTGGTTCGTGACTCCAGATTGGCACGCCTTGCCACGACAACATCGTGGCAAAAACTCGTGCAAGTGTAAACCTAGCTTTAGCTGGGGCCCAAGATTAGACATTATTGTAGATGTTTCACAAGGTACTCTACAAGTTTTCGATTGCAGTTTTTGCATAAAGCACATTTATCGCAAAATAATTCAGGTATTTTATTCCAATTCTGATTTATATTTAGCTCTTAGTGAGTGACTGAAATGTGAAGATCTTGATTCAGAAGACTTTCAAAGATGCACAAATAAAGTAAAAAATAAAATGCATGTCAGTGATTTAGTTTGGTTTGCAGATAATTTCAGCAATAATATCAGTATTTATTTAAGTTTATATTCTTTGGATTTATCCTGAAAAGTAGCTATAGTCTGTCTCTTGAAGCCACAATTTCTAGACTTGCTAAGTGGTTGTTAAATTAAACCATAACTGAATACAGAATTAGTGAGACTATCAAGAAAGCAAGCAATGCAATATTTATGAGCTGATTAAACTGTGTATGCGGTCAGAGAGGAAGCATGAGAGGGGCACAATTGGCCAGTGGGCTGCCTCTTACTTATTCATGCTAAGGCCTAGACGTCTCTCTCCGTAAATTATTTAGTCCTTTTCTTTGTGTGTGTGCGTGTGTGTGTGTGTGTGTGTGTGTGTTAGAAAGTTGCGTGAGTGAATTATTAAGGTTATGTGTATACAGGCATCTTTTTAGAGGGGTCACCGGGCATGCCATTCAAATAACAGTATTATCTCACCACTTTATGCTGCATGTGCCATGTGTGTGCATGTGTGTGTGTGTGTGTGTGTGTATGTGTAAATCTATCAGCGCAGGGGTTTTCCATTTAGTCAACGGATCCTTGGGGATGTTTTTGTGGACAAAAGGCCAAACAGACATAGAGATAAAAAAAAAAAAAAAACTGTGACGCTGAACGAGGGAGAAACTGAGTTAAGGAAAGAGAAAAAAAAAAAACATGAAAAGGACATGAAGGAAAAATGAAAAAAAAAAAAAAAAAGCCTAACACAGTTCTGCAAAACACAATTCCCCATTCATTTTATTTCTATCTCAAAGGGACTGAGTCCGTGATGGATATGCCTGTCCTTTCATTATGAGCGCATTGTCAGGTTTGACTGTAGGGGTCCTGAGAGAGGTGCTGGATGGGTTAACATGTGAAATGGCTATGCTAATCGCTATGCTAATTGCATTTCGGAACGCATGTTAGCACACTGTGAGCTATTTCACAGCAAACAGCCATAGCCTAAGCTGTGAATAATGACCACTTGAGCTTCTGCAGGAATATGCAAGCAAAGGGCTCCTGAAAGACAAGGTTAGTGGGCAAGAGAGGAAGACTGAACGAAGAAAGAGTGATAAAGAGCAGAGAGAGGGTGTAAAAATGGAGCAAGAATGGAGAAAAGGTATGTCAGTTTCCTTCATAATTACTCACATCTGTCTCACCACACTCGATCCCTGAGCAATATTCATCTGACAGAGGAGACAGCTCTAACTCAAAATACTTGTCTTGTGGCTGCACATCACGGATGATTTAGTCAGCTGTCAGCTGAAGAACCCCTGTCTCCTCCATGATAGACTTCTTAGTTATTTTTTAACATTGGTACAAAATGAAGAGCCTAAAGTAGCCTGTGCTCTTTGATTCTGTGGTTCTCACACATTCAGTAAAGCTGACATGCAACAATGTTCCAGCTGGTTGAAAGTTTTCTCTCTTTCTTTTTTTTTTTTTTTTTCTTAAAATTGCTCTTCTTTAGGAGTGTTATAAATCTGTGCTGGGACTGACATTAGCATTAGGATAATACAAATTCGAAATCGAGTTTCAATAAAATGAGACAGCTGTCTGCTCTCTTAGTGCTGGAAATTCATTAGTTTTGCTTTTCGTTGTGGGCCTGCAAGGATTTTCTCCATGTTCTCAGTTTCTTCCTAAAGACCAAAAATATGTGTTAAAGGTTAACTTATGTCTCTAAATTGCCTGTAAGTGTGAATGTGCAACTGTTTGTTTCACTATATTTATTCTGTGATGAACTAGTGACCTGACCAGAGTTTATGCTTCCTTCAGACGGAGTCACCTGGGGTCAACTCCAGCCCAGTGCAGTTCCAAGCAGGACCAAGATAATGGATGGAGAGATGTTGGGTTAATTGGTGTGGCCAAATTGCCTGTGGATGTGGATGTGTGTGATTGCCTCTCTTTGTTTGCTCTTTGTTGCCCTATCAGCCTGTTCAGGGCAGATCCTTTTATTCCAGCCCCATCCTATATAAACATGTGAAGGCAGTGTGTAGAGATTCATGGATGGGAAGCACTGCAACAAGAGGAAACTGTCTATTAAAAACAAACCTAAAAGCTGAACTGTTTAGCAATGTCCTTTAAAGCCCAAGAGCCAGTTTGCAAGATTATACCACCATATGCAGCTCATCTAGCCACACTTAAGTCACTGTTAAGTAGCAAACAGTATGAAGAAAGACAAAATTTGGTCCACATGGGTGTAATCATGAAGTTAGGAGTGGCACATGTGGAGCCATCAGTAAGGAATGGAGGACATTGTTGACACAACTTCATTTTAGATGTTTCTGAGTTTTTTGAGTAAAATCATTATCAAAAAAAAAAAAAAAAATGCTCACAAACTGTCTGATGTGACTCCACCACTTCCTTGAAATCAGTAATACATCCAGCATGTGGCTGTAAAAGCACCATATGTGGCACAAATCTGAAGAAGCAAAATCACACTCCACAGAACACTGAGTCATTTAAGAAAAAGAAACATAATGCTAATCTGTAGTTGTAGGTAACAGCAGATAATTAAAGGAATGAGAGGTGCATAGTGATGCAGTGATTACTATGCTTGCCTCACAACTAAACAGTCCTGGTTTTGTAACAGTCTTGGGTCCTGTCTATGTGGAATTTGTTTGCCTCCCCCCAGGTAATCTGTTGTTCTTTTTCTCCAGATACGTTCGCTTCCTCCCACAGGCAAGAGACATGGACTTGAGGTATATTGATGTCTCTAAATTGATCGGATAATAGATTGGTGGATGCATGCTGCCTATTGCCCATTGTAAGCTGATTTTGGCTCCAACCATAATTTGAAAAGTGCTACATGGAAAACGAATGGGTAGTGTGAGAGTGAGTAAATACACATATACATAAATTAAACCTAACAGCTAATGGATTAATGTTACATAGTTCATTCTATTCAGATAATCAGAAAATAAATAGCTGGTCTGTACTTTTGAGCTTTCTTTTATAAACCAGTGGTCAGCCGGCTCTTTCTAAATTGCATGACTTGTTTTTATTTGCAATCGTATCTGTAAGAAAGGTTCATCTTTTTTGTGATGGGAGAGGGCACACTGACCTTTCTATTTTCTATTTGGACAAGGATCCTCAAGGCTTGAACCTAAAACTAATGCTTACTTGCTTCCTTGTCAGGCATAAAACCAGAGATGTCTGCTGTCAGCTTACGTACACATCATATTAAATAATCTTTCCGTTGTTTGAAACATTATATCAGAAACACAGTGAAAATACTGAGGAAAAAGGAGCTGGGTTTGAAAATATATCCATGCAGTTGTGTGTTTATCATATAGGTGGTGTTTACTGGAGTATTAGTGGCAGAAGAAGGAAGAGAATGGATGTAGAAAATGCACAGAGGCTGGCCTTTGAACCCCATCCTCTGGGGCTCTGCTGAACATACCCACCTTCTCATCTTTGCTGTGATATAGTCTCCATGGTAATCATTATGAATGGACATTATTTGTGCCCTTCATTCGTGCATCACCTTAGCACAGGTGTTCTGCTGTCACAGCCCGGTCTCTTTATATATCTACGCCTAATTCACCATATAGTCCCCTGAGAAGGCTTCATCTCACTAGGGAATGTATGCTGAGACTTCTAAAACAACCCCCTGCAACCCCCAATGTCTCTCCCATCCATTTTCCATTTTTCTACTCCTTCTGCCTTCACCTCCCCCACATCTGTCCCTGGATCAGCAAACCTCCTGCTGCTTTTCTTGTTTGTTCCTATTTCCTCTCTGTATTCTGACCATGGAATGATATCAGAGCCTGGAGGAAACATGTCTGTGCAGATGCTACTTTCATGCTAATAGACCAGTCAGGACTCCTCATGGGCACAAACTGCAGAATTCATCCAAAAGGAGAAAGTAAAGTCTCCCATATTCTCAAAAAAACAAAAAACAAAAAAACAAAACAAAAAAAAAAAGATGCCCTGTGCTATTTCAGAGCAGAGCAGTGGAAACAAACAATTATGTCTGCAGAGACACTGTCAGAGAGCTATTAAGGAAAGCTGTGTCACTGCACTTACAAACAGTTAGGCAATGTAAACAAACTGATGATAATGAAAGGGGGCAAACCCACTTCTTATAGCTACCATTTAGCCTAGCAGTTAGCCTAGTGCCGAGGTAACAGCCACTGTCACGGGAATGCTAATGAAGCTAAGGAAAACAAAGCCTGGTTAATGAGAGCTCTGAGATAAGAGAGCAGAGGCTAGGACACACATGTGCACACACACACACAAAGTTCATACTCTTCTCCATCGACACTAATTAGACAGGAAGGACTATATGTGGAGGAAGAGCTAACTAACCGTCCACATCAATACTGCATCGTGCAAGCTTGTCTCGACCACTGGCCTTAAAGACACTGGAGGGAGGCTAGTGATGGAGAGGAGGAAGAGGAGGAGGAGGAGAAGAGACACAAATTAGAAATAGGGAAAGACATGGAGGGCACGGAGAAATAAATCCACAGTTAGGAAAATGAATTCCTACCAGCGCCTGTCCATGCTTGAGCTACACATGCAACGCATGGAGTCACGATCTTGTCCACATTCATAGTATAGATGGAGATAAACAGCCAGCTGAAGTGAGACGAGCCATCACGCCTTTGCATTGACAGTCTACCATCTGTACTCACATACACTATGTATGCATCACACTTGTACTCACACATAGCTGCAGTATGCATGGGTATACATTCATGACTGCATAAAGACACAGAAAATTCAGCACTGAAAGGAGAAAAAAAATGCTGGGAATCTGGAGTCTTCTAAATAGACTTGTGCACAACTTATTTCCATAAGCAAGCCCATTTTACAAGAAATTTAATTTTCAAACAACTTAAGGAGAAAATTTTGTTAACTACCCAGCTTGAATGTTTACACTGTGCATATCTGCTAAATGTTGATTTGTCTCTATTTTTTAATACCTACTTCTGAGAAGCATGATTAGGATTTTTATGGTTATACCCAAACATCTTAAAGTACTCTGTGAAAGGGAGGGATACATTGTGGTCTCAGATAAATAAGGAGAATGCTTGGAGCTTGGTAAAGTTGTGTACAGATGTGGAAGAGCTTGGAGTGGAACACTAATCCCAGCATGCCAGTATGCCTACTGTGACAATAACATCAGCATTAAAGCTGTATAATATTTAACATGTTAATTCTCATGCTTCAGGCAGTATATGTTCATGTTAGCGCTCAAGCGAAAGTAGAAGAGAGGCTGATGGGGATTTGCAGGTGTTTGATGAGCAGCAATATGGTATATAATTAAATTGCTTTGATCACTCTACAAGAAATACCAGAAAAGCAAAGTGGTAGCAATTCAGGGAGACACAAATGTCTATATCAAAAAACAGTTTTATCAACTGCACCAAATATCAACCCATCATAACCTGACTGTATAAAATTAATTTAGACAAAATGATAAATTAAATGGCTTCATATGATATGTGACTTTCTGCTGTTTAGGTTAAAATACCAAATGCAATATAAACCCAGTGAGATTTCATTTGGTGGTGTTATTGGGAATTGGGAAGGTTCCATCATCCAATCAACAAACTTTCAACATAATAAGTCATAAGGTGATAAAGAGGAAATACAGACGCCATCTGAAAGCTGGGTGACAGCATTCTCATCAATTACATTAGCCACAAGAATAAAGGACAGTACGTCTCTACATATTTTCATGTATTGCAATTTTTGATTGGTTGGCACTTCCATCTCACGGTGAACATAACACCTGATTAAGTCTGGGCCTGAGGGTTTTGACTGCATGTTTGAGTTTTTCTGAGTACTCTGGTTCCCAGTCCAAAAACATGTGCTTGAGGATAACTATAAACTGCCAGAACAAGAGTGTCAGTTTTCTGTCTTTCTGTTTGCCCTGATAGAAAGATGACTGGTCTACATTGGTAGCTCTAATGTAGCCTATTTGTAGCAATTTACCAGCTTGATATCTGCTTCTCAACCAACCCGAACCTGCAGAGGATGTCAAATCTCCATGATTGTTTTATCACTCATAACTTTTCACTGTGATGGTGAAAATTTAAAAGAGAAAATAGCATTAATCATTGATTTCTCATGTAGTTAACCATTTCATGCTGTCTTGCAAGACTCACACCTCCTATTGGGACCTCTCCAAAAACCTTACACATTCCCACGGGAAGTGGGAACGCTCCAGTTTAAGAGCATTCAAATATATGATCCACACAGAGAAGCTGGAAGTTTGCGACTTATGAGTTATCCCTGAAAACACAATTAAACCAATAACTGACCATCTGTTGTTGTTCTAGTCTAACAATGCTTTGCAACAGATGTTAACCAAGCAGCACAATTCATTTAGCTGAGGAGAGTTGCACTGCATAAACGTATTTTGAACAAGATACAGCTGGCATGTAAACACTGCATATATCAGGACTTGAGGGACACCACAGTCCTGTTTTACCTAAGTTACGGCATCATCCTCCAGACATCTTGTCCCTGCCCCCACCAGGCACCTCAATATCGCTCTACTCTCTTTGACACGACGTGAATGCTAACCACAAGCCTGCTCTCCGGGCTTGACCTGATATTGCTGCCACTCCTCTTCCACATGCCTGAGGCGATGGCTGAACTTAAACTAGGTTATTGGTGGGAAAGGAAAAAGGTAAAGTGTAAACCTAATAGCCACCCAGGAAAGATTTGGGAAGCAACTACTACTCCATCGCTCTGTGTCGTCTGCACCAACCTTTCTTGCTATCCATCTATCAAATCTCTATCTTTCATTTTCTTCCACTCTGTTCCCATCCCTCCCCCTCTTTTGCAATCTATGGCCCTTTTTATCTCCCACACCCTCTCTATATCTCCCCCTATTTTGCACTCACTCTCTCATTCTCCATTTTTCACTCTCTCTTGTACAATCAATCAGTTCTGAATTACTCATTTACTCTGTCTCTCAGTGCTGCATATTCTCTCTGCCACCAAGGACTCCGTTAATTTTCTCCACTCCCTCACTCTCTCTTTCTCCATACTCTGCTTGATAGAATCAGATGCTATTTGTCTATTAGGGACCAGGGGGATATTTAATAAAGGGGCTGTAATAACAGTGTGGCTTCATGTGTGTGTGCATGAGTGTGCATTTTTGTCTAGGCAGGGGAACATTCTCCACCTTGATGAGGAAATTAACATGTCCGACGTGGGGGCTGATGAAAAGTCATCTCGACGCCAATGGTGAATGTCGCAGTTAATTTTCTATTTACCTACAGTAACCCTAACTAACTCTAATTGATTAGGTGATCAAAAGTAATTGGTATTAGGCCCCAGCTATGGATTCATTTGTCTTTTATGAATACTAATTGACCTCAGACTGGCCCCTGTGCCTACACCTCTCCGGTCCCCTGGTGATCTCCATCTCTTCTGCAGTGTTCGCAACACTCACAAGTGATGGTAAATTAGTCACACACCCTCAGTCTTTTGGATGTGCAGGTGGTCATCCATTGTGTTTAACTATTAGACAAGCTTTGATGAATCTTTGTGAGGAATGCAAAATGTACATTTTAATATCCATTATGTGTGGCTTTGTGTTTGTAGAGCACATTTTGTGTGAGTCATATTGAGGTATATATTATTACAGATTTTGGTGAAAAAATGTTTATTGGACCTGTATTTTCCCAGGCAGTTGCTTGAGATCAAATGATCTTTTTTTACAAGCAAGGCCCCAATTGTTGAGTAAATTCTAAACAATTATTCATTTCATCTACTGCATGTTTGATAATGATGAAAACTGCTGAAAAAAATTGATCGAAAATAAATATACCTTCCTTCTAATCCCCACGCTGAGTCTCTGGCAATGCAATATGAAAGATCACATACACAAAAAAAAAAGCATGAATAAAGTTAAATATGTAACACGGAAGAAATCTGGTGAGATGCAAACACACAGAGTTCACCTGGTTGGGTCACAAAGAAGTAAGCAGCAGAGAAAATTACCAAAGCCAGTCCTGTATGAAGGACGGTATTACTTGGAGCTAAACAGTGAGATGAGAAACAGTGAGATTCTCACAGTTGGGTTATGTTACTTGATACACACTGATTTATGTGATGATAATGGCGCGTGCGCGCACACACACACACACACACACACACACACACACACACACACACACACACACACACACACACACACACACACACACACACACACACACACACGCACACGCACACGCACACACATTTGGTAGCCCTGTAGAGGCTGAGGTTATAAGGCTGTCAAGGCAACCATTCTGCAGAGGCGTGATTGGTCAGGGGAACACCATGTGGAGAAATGTTTGCTGAGAGGACGTATGTAAATCAGTTACAAAGAACAGTAACATACAGATCAAACACACAGGCACCACAGGGCATGTGCATACATGCACATACGCATGCTTGTGCACACACACACAGCACTGCAGTGGTCTTGATTGTTCTTGTAAGGTGGAGCACATATGATCACAATCACTGTAATAAGCAGCCAAATATACAAGTCAGAGGAACATTAATTAGCTAATGCCATAATAAAAAGAATTGATGTTGTTGTTGGTTGAGACAGCATAAAAATAAAGAAATAAAGGAATAAAAATTGAGGCAATATTTAATTAAAATATGCAAATGTGTTCACAGTTTGAAGGTTATCAAATTCAAGTTAACGGAAAAGTATCTTTGCTGACTACGTTTCAATTACAATCTTGGAGCACATTTTTCATCAGCGCTGCTGACATGGGGAGGGGGAGGATATAAGAAACATCTAAACATTTCACACAATGTTTCGCTTTTCAGTAAACGACAGTCATTACCAGTTCCAGCAGTATACGGACAAGATTAAATATCAACATTATTAATCAGGATGAAAATTCTACAACCTCTCCTGACACCGCCAAAAAAATAAATATAAATAATAAATGCAGAAACTAATGGGAAAATGATCACATCACAGTTGACATAATCAGATATTTTGTTTTATTTTCTGGCCTGCACTGAATATTAAAAAGAAAAACAGAGCCACATTGACTATATGCATTAGCATCTTTTTTCTGCATATCCAGATAAGGGTGCAGTAGATAGTGCCTCATGTTCTGCTACTGCAAATAGAAAGGGCAATGTGATCATACTGCAGGCTCCTTCGACCACTTTGGGTCCCATGTGTGCAATTAGAGACGAGACAAAATCAAACTGGTTAAGGCTTGGAAAATGATCGATTACGGTGACCCCATGTGTGAAACATATATGTAACATGCCAGGCTATAAGCTGGGCTAATACATCAGCTAACACATATGTTGACCTCAACATTCCTCAACAGTCCCGCGGTGACGAACAATTGGGCTGTGGGTATTTCAGTAGATTGGGAGTGACAAAACTGTCAGACTAACACGTGCTAATAATCAACTCTGATATTGATGATGTTTAATTTTTCTTTTCTTTTTTTTTTCTGGGGGGATTCATGGGCATTTATTCAAAGTGGACAGTGTGCTCTGTGGTTCAGTTTACACTGGTGGAATGAGGTTAAGATCTATGCAAATTAGCGATAGTCATTTAATATCTGCATGGAAAAGGTATGGCACTCTGAATCCCTCTGCATTACCCTAATTAATCATTCATACCTCGTATCTACATATTCAAATTACCTGAGCTTAAGCCACAGGAAGTGGGGGAGGAAAGTGAAGTGAAGAAGTGATCAGAGCACCAGATACAAGGAACAGGAGAGAAGAATGTAAAAGAGAAAATAAGCGGACTTGGATTCATGAGATTTCTGGTTTAAAAAAAAAAAAAAAAAAAAAAAAAAAAAATCAGACAGTTTTGTTCCACAGTCTTGGCTTCATCCTGGGTCCCTTGGTGAAGTTAAACAGCATCGCCCACAGCAGTTAGCCTGTGACCATGCAGAGCCATCTGCATGAGCACTTGGGTCTCCTGGTTACTCAGAAGAAGCTGTGTGCTGTCAGAACTGCAGTGCCAAAGTCTTTATGGCCACAGCTGACGGATTCCAACCTCTGCCCTATTAGTGAACTGGGAGCCTCACTGCACTGCTCTCCTCTCTCTGTCTCTGTGTGCCTTAAGTGAGAGCCTTGATTAGGGCTTCAGGGAACCAGAAGACAGAGGGTGTGTGGTGACAGACAGAGAAAACATAAAAAGCCCAAGGGTTACAAAAGTTTAAAGCAGTATTGGGGATAAGAATCCAAATTGAAATAAATTCTAAAGACTTGAACAAGACTGAATGTGAGGATTCCTTTTGAAATAGATTTCTATATTGGTTTATAAAATATGTTCTGGACACAAACATCACAAGTCTCTTGGTAATGATTTTTTTGTTCTTATGTTGCAATATTTGCAAAATAAGTATTAAGTGAAAAAAATGGGGCAGAAGTTCAAAACAGACGGATAACAGAGGAAAGACAAGTATGACAGAAAGGAAAGTGGAAATGGAGGAACTCAAGAATGTGAAAAACATGCAGGGAAATGAAAGGCGGTGCACGGTGAAGGCTGTAATGTTGTACATCAACCCCCTTCTGTTATTGCCTACTGGCTCCCTGTGGGCTCGGCGCACAATCTATGCATCCTGCAGGGGCTGTAAGAGGGTGAAAGTCAGGGCCAGAGTATTTGGGGACTGTGGCCAAAAAATGGAAATCTAAAAATTCCAAAATAAACATAATATCATGTAGCTGTTTCACAATTTGGCAAAAGTGCTGCAAACAATATGTAAAAAATGAGGAGGGTAAACTATCAACCATATTGTCGGAGCCAAACCTATCATGAATTTAAAAACTTTAAGACTAAGCAGATACGTCAAACTAAAAGCATCTAACAAGCATGAAGAGAGTTATTGTTTTCAGTATCCACACAATCCATACTGCACTTACAATAACATTTCTAATGCGAAAAGCATTTGAAAGTCCAGCATTCAACCAAAAATAAAGATTTATTTCAAATAAAACATGTGCAGTGTTGTGGAAAGCTTATCAACACACAGTTAGCAGGCTTCAAACTTAAAAATCAAGTAGGTAAACTTATTTCATTTTTTTTTTAAATAACATTTGAAGACATGTCATGGGGAGAACAAATAGTACGATGCTTACAGGAATTAAAAAAAAACAGATTCAGATAAAGTTTCAAACGTCACACACCTAACAAAAACATTCTTGTTAACTTGTAAGTAGAGGCCAGAGGTTCATGATGTCTTTGACCTCATAACAAGTCATGTAAAGCAGTGCATAATATACATTAGAATCTGATACACACATCAGCTCGCAGGCAAATCTCAGCGAAGCTGACCTGAAGGAAAGAGATGGTGCTGTGGGTGGAGACAGATTTGGAAACTATTTGTTAAAATAATAGATCAGTGTAAACTTTATTAAAGTAGCGGTTGCCACTATGCCAATATTTTTATCCATCCATCCATTTTCTTTGCCGCTTCTCCCTTTCAGGGTCGCGGGTGGCTGGAGCCGATCCCAGCTGCTGCGGGCGAGGGCAGGGTACACCCTGGACAGTTCGCCTGTCTGTCGCAGGGCTGACATAGACAGACAGACAACCATGCACACTCACATTCACACCTAGGGGCAATTTAGGGTGATCAATTAACCTGACATGCATGTTTTTGGACCGTGGGAGGAAGCCAGAGTACCCGGAGGGAACCCACGCACACACGGGGAGAACATGCAAACAAATATTTTTATTTATTTATTTATTTATTTATTTATTTATTTATTTATTTTTTGAAGGACAGATTGGTTTTGGTGGAGTTTAATCAAAGTGAGGAGAGAAAACATAAAGATACAGTGGTTCACTGGAAACTGGATGAGGGGCTGAGAGGCGGGGGATGTCTCGAGTGGGAGTGGGGGCAGGAGAGTCAGGCTTGGCTGATGACTGGGTGGGTTGGCTGGCTGATGAGCAGAGAGGCTGGCTGTCAGTGCGAGCCTGTAATTGAGGGTGGGTGTAAGCTTTCCCCATGGATTCCCTATATTCTCTGACAGCTGTAGCACAGAACAGGCTGTTCACACAAGAACCACAGTAATCATCATCTGCTCCTACAGACTGGGGTCCCATTCACCTCTCTATCAGCTGTTTTGTAGTCGGGATGTGTGGCATACACAGGTTAGACAAAAGAGCGAAATGAATGATTTCAAAACCAAGACTGGTGCATTTTGTTCCAAAACAATATGTGTGACTGAGAATTGAATGTACATACAGTGTCTGACACCATGTGGGAGGGTGAATTCGACAGCGAAAGTGAGATGCACGACTCTGTCTGAAGTAGGTGACCTATACAAAATACAAGGAAAAGTCACAAAGAGAAACATCGGTCTCAAAAAGCCCTTTTGTTATAGGAATAAATTAAAATCCTTCATTTTCTATTTCGATCCATAGCTGAGTGGTGTGTTTGGTAAAGTGTAGCTCTCCAGGGAGTCTGGGCCTGTGATCCGGTGGTGCTGCGGGTTGAAAGGGAACTCACATCCACCGGTGCATCAAATCAACCGCATCCACATCAATAAACCAGGCTTAAGTGCATTTCAGTTTACCGTTTGCTCACTTCGCGCCGGCATCAAAAGTCTTTACTGCCTGCCGTCTTTCTTTCTGTCACTGTTTCTTTCCCAACATCTATCATGTTTTCTTTGCTAACAAGAAGGCAGGGCATGTAGCATTTTATAAAACCGGCATTCGTTCTTGCTCTTATTGTCTCATACGCTGTCCTCTCTAAAATCAGCTGGATTTGTGGTTCACCCCTGCCGTGTTAGTTTTAGTTGACTTCGGCAGATGATCACAATTTGTCAGGCCGGTGGAAAAGTCATGTTGCACCCTGCCAATAAATTAACCTTCAAAGACGCTCACAAACACAAGCCCATGAAACCATTCCCACAACTTGGAATGCGCAGAAGAAAATCTCTTTCATGGTAGGTCACTGATGCCCTGAGGGTCCCTTCACACTTGACATAGTTGCCCACAGATGTGGCCTGCCTGTAATGTATGGCACAGCTGCAGTGGATTCCTTCAGCAGGGAGCATGGGAGCAGCAGCGAGGTCAGGCTTGGACAGAACCAGAGATATGCTCCACTGGACCACGCAGACGAGCGGCTGTCGCTCTAATTGGCTGCAAAAAATGAAAACCCAATACACTGCACTCATATTAGCCTCGGCTTTAAGGACAATAGGAGCTGAAGGACCACAACAGCAAAGCAGACAAGAATTAATGATAGCCATTATTGGCTGCCAGCAACCACAATCCGTTACTTTTCAACCATGTTCTTACAAGATGGGTAATTAAGGGCCAAGTACACCAGACTGCATCTTTTGGCATTTGATATTTCCTTTTAGCGCAACACATCTGACATTGAGTTTCAATTTTTAGATCTCAGCCTCCACCTCTAATCTGTCTTCACTATAGCTTTGGGCTATTTGGCAAAAACATTTATGTTCGTTTGGTTTAATGCTTGAAATTAGCCCACATCACGCTGCTCTCACTCTGACCTGTTAAATTCAACTTGACACCGGCAATTCTCTAACAAGCGTCTGAGTGTGCGCAGACATGGGGCTGTTTGATTCCGCTGTGCTTCTCTACTCCAACAGGGGAGTTCAAAGACTTATATTTTGGTGCGGATATAAAAAGGAGTGGGAGAGCCCAGGAGAGGGAGATAGAGAAAGAAGGGGGTGTTTTTTTTTTTTATGCCAAGAGTGAAAGGATTTTAAGTAGCCTGTGTAAAGAAGTGATGTTAATTGCCACCGATTCCTCTTCCTCTCTCGCTCTCTCAGTTTCCCTCCCGTGCGGTGTCTGGCAAACCAATTTGCAATGGCAGCATCAAGGAATTTCTGTGCGCAATCAGATAATGTGCAGCAGAGCCAGAAAGGCTGAGCTCTGAGTCAAGATAATGGTTGAGAATAAGGAAAATCTCATCACATGCTCTCTTCTTCTCACCTGCAAGCAAATCAGAAACACAAACCGGCAGATGAGCAATGAAGAAATCTATGTCTGCCTGTAGGTGTGCATGAATTCATGGATATATAAAAGAATGAAACATGGAAAGCAGAGACTCATTCAAAGAGAGATGCGGGAAGGGTATCTAAACGTGTAAAAAAGAGGGGAGGTGAAGAAATCCCTAAGATGCGTCTTTGACAAGTGCACAACATTCACCGATTCCGACAGCCAACTGGGTGAGAATGACGTTGGCGGGAGAGGAGGAATGAACAAACTCCATCTGACATTGTGATGAGCCCTGACCTTTCAGGATGAGAGGAGGAGGAGGATGTAGAGAAGGGACTAACACTGTTGTGGGGGTGGCTGGGTGACACAGACTCAAGTTAAAGATGAGTGCCCTCATATTCATCGTTGTGTGAGTGTGCACGTGTGTGTGCGTGCATGTGATTTTACACAAGCCCACACACTGAGGTACAGTATGTCTATGTTCGTCAGAGAAAAGCTACAACCTCCTCAAAAATGTGACAAGGATCCAACGTGATAGAAGCAAATCTGGAGCGGTGGAATATTTAACCCTGCTCAGGGTCCATGTTGGGCCACAAAGGCCAGCTAATACCCCCAACCCTTGTGGTTGTCCACTTGAAAAGTGTGGTTGAGGCTAAAGGAAACAAAAGCCGCTGAACTAGTGTGTTTGAACATTGTAAAACCAAGAAGTGACAAACAAAAGGACAATAGTGCAAAGGCCAAAAGCAGCAACAGATCAAAATATATCAAGTATTCCTCTCATTTTAGGAAAAAAAAACTATGCAGTTCTTGGGGTGATTCTCTTTTTCCATCTGTGTTTCCCACTCTGTCGCTTTCCTTCTCCTCCTCTGTCTCCTTCTCTGTCCCTCCGGCTGGTTGAGACATAACAGCTAGTGACAGAAGTTAAGTGATTCCCAAACCCGCCGTTCACACAAAAACCCAGCAGCAAAACACTGTCTTGCACATGGACACACACACACACACACACACACACACACACACACACACACACACACACACACACACACACACACGCACGCACGCGCACAAAAAGAGAGAGAGAGAGAGAAACATCAGATTAGGCGAATGCCAGGCAGCCAGAGCTGTTCAATCCTTCCATGCTTCTGGTGCATCTGCATGTATGAATATGTTTACATTGTCTGTATATCAATCCATTCCAAATTGGTACAGTTCCTGGCAACGTATCTGAGAAAAAAAAAAAATCCTTTCATGATTCCTATACTAGCTGCATCGTCTGTCTTCACTCCTCTATTTCTTAATCTTCTCTTTCTTTCTCTGCCTCTCGCTCTCATCCTGTCGATTTTAATGAATATGTCAACATCAAAGTCTCTGTCCCACTCCAGCCAGAAGTGAGGTGTAGGAGGAAATGTCTAGACTTCCCAGTTAGGGTCCATACCAACCAAAGATAAAACCACATAATCAGCAGTACATCGTACACTTAATAGCCACCTACCCACATGCTAATGCACACATGCACCGTAGACAGGATTCAGTTGAATGCGGGAGGCGAGGAGCTGTGATGAGCAGCAGAGATGAGCAGAGTGTCCCTTTCAAGATTTCTATTTATTTATTTTTTTATATGTAACATTTTAACACTGACTGAACAGATCTGGTGCTGTGATCAAAGACAAACGACTAACTTTGTACAAGTGTTTCTGACAGCCTGGCTCATGCGCATCACAAAGTGAAACCTTTTGATGGGATTTAAGGACAGATAGAGCGGATATTTTCTACGCGAACTGATGCAATGTTTTGTGATGCAATTCATGTATGCCCACTAAACAAACAAATAACAAGGAAGACATCTACTATAAGATCTCTACATGTGTTCCACCCAGAGGGAAGGAAAGCAAAGGAGAAGAAAACTCAAAATGAGATTATATCTGTGTCTACTCTGTGTCCCCTGGAAATAAATGACCTCAGATGTTGATCGTTTTCTCACTCTCCTTAAATTAAGCTCTAGAGAAATAGCCATTATCTTGTCTCAGCTTGATCCTAATTTAAGATCTAAAAATGCTCTTTTCTCTTTCTCTTTCTCAATTCATTAATCTTTATTTGTCTGAAATAATCAGCAACTGAAACAACAGTCAGAAAAAAAAAAGGAAAACTATGCAATGATTCCACACCACAAGTGAAAAACCCCTCAACGATCAAATTCAAGTTTCAACTGTTCATGTGTCGTCTGCTCTCTGGCTTGTATCATATTCAAAATATTCTTTAGTCCGTAGGTGTTTATACCATTATAACGTATAATATTTCTCAAATTACTTGAGAATAACAGTATGTTAGGTCGGCTGGGGCTTATCAGTCTCAGGACAACATGATTCGATGCTGATTTTGCTTTAAGTCAGATCAAAGCTAAAAAAAAACTAGGCCATGCTATGTTGATATTGACAATTTTGTACGGTGTAAATTATGAATAAAAACTTTCACAACTTTCACAACAATGCCGTACGCTGGGATAATTCTATTTGATGCATACATGTTGGATTTAGATGACAGAGTTAAACCTTCTACATTCAAAGAGCGACAAATCCAACAAACAAACCCTTAGAAAAGCATCACAGGTCATCTAGGAGCTTTGGTTTTGGGAAATTATATCTTTATTGATATCTGCTGCACAAAGGATGGAGTTGCACAAAACTTTGGTTTAGCTCACAGAGAGACAGCAAAGCGATCTCATCTGTGTGTTTATGGCTCAGGAGTTGTTCCCTTTTTTGAATCCAGCCTGCATCTAGCTCTGACCACAGGCAGCCCCTTTTATCTTCCTTGGGTTAGATAGGTTAATTGGTCCAAACTGAATGTTTCATTTTGATCTTTATTTCTCTGAGAGAAGGTTTTGAAGAAAACAGGCTTGGATTCAGCCCTTGCCAAAGAAGAAGCTGATGTGTTTCAGATCAGACAAAGAAAAGAAGAAAATGCGAGGGGCAGCAAAATGTTCCTCTGAGGCATCACTCCACTTTACATTTACTGTGCTAATTAATACACAAACAGGACCACTTGAAGCCATTACTCAGGCTTTTACAAGGTTAGCCCACACATTAAAAAGGTTATGTGCTTTCCAGATAAAAGTATATAGTGGATTAGTCGATGAGCTAAAGACTGTAGCGGGAAGAAAGCGTTTCTTAGCGCCCGCCCAGCAGGAAGCCACACATCAGCATCTACACATGGGAACAGACACACACAGTCACTGCATTATATGATTATTTTTGTAGTGAATATTAGGCCAGAAGTAGCAATATGTGACGATCAGTGAGCAAAAGGCTTAGAAATATAAGGAATAAAAAGAATTTCATTTAATAGAAGACATAATGTTGAAACCAAAGAGATATAAGAATCTTTCTTCCACTTATCTGAAAACTGACTGCACAAGAAAGAGATTATTGAGCAGAGGATAGGACATGCTCCTCATTAGTGTTTTATTAAAACACAGCCTTTAAAGTTATTGTGCAAGGTTGTTGAATTTTAATGGGCTCTCACTGTGCTCCAGATAGCATTGTGGTTGTGAACACAGATACAGGAAAAGTGAGATGAAAAGTAAAAAGTGACTGAAACAGAAAATGAGGAGAAGACAGACGTGCGATGAGGAGAAAACCTAATGAAAAAAAAAAAGTGAGTAACAGAAAGAGGAAAACAAAAATCAAGGTTAAGAAAGTACTTGATCCAAATGAGTCTTGGTTTGATGAAAATACCAATGACACAGGTGTGAGGGTCTCAGTATGAGAGCAAAGCTGAAACGTTTAAGATGGAACTGGGAATGAAGAGAGCAGCAGGTTAAAAAGATGAATCTCTTTCTGTCTCTTTATCTGTCAACAATATGTCTATCCTCTGCTCTCCATCTGTCTGCGCTCCTCAGCCTTGCAGTATGTCAGACATGTGACACACAGCTGCTGTAAGGTGTCAAACTGATGTATGTCACATTCATATGCCACATCCCTGTTGTGATCTTATTGTGTGAATGACATCCTCCCCTCTTTGATATCAGCAGGGCACACAGACACTCAGGCGCACGCTTGCAGTGCTTACCCAGAGGTTGAGTAATGAGGAGTTTGTAGCACGTAGGAGCAATAAGAATATTTTATTTTTTCATTCAGAAGTCTTCCTCACTGAAGCTTTTGACTTCCACAACAGGGAAGTCGTAGTAACTCCTCTGTCACTATGTGTAAGCTGTGTTTAGTCAGTTTCTCACATCTATAGAGGAATCTGCTAACAAAAAATAAAAAAAAAAACATGATGGGTTTCAACTGCAATAGTCCATATTTTGTGCTTACAATGGAACAAATGACTAAGAGTGTTGTCAAAGAGGAGGCTTTACGGATAAACAGAGAGACTCGTTACTCAACAAGCCTGACTACTGAGCCTATTGTTCGGCTCTGCAAATTTGGCTCATGTTGAAATGATTCATGATTTTCCTCAGGTTGAATATATTATCCCCATGTCTCTCAGTGTCATGAAATACCATTGTTTAGTTGGCATAAAATACACTTGCAGAAAGCAAAGTCATAAGCTCTTACACAGATCAAACTCTGCTATTGATCGACAGTGGTGATCATTTTGACAAATGGCTGCAATTTGAAATTTAATCAACAAAATTGAAGGTATAGGTGGACAGAAGAAATCTGTACATGAGGACAGAGAAAAACAACTGATGCATCCAAATGTTATCTGCAACAACACATTCACTAAATCAGCTCAACGTAAAACATTATTCTGAGGTGTATTATGGACAGGAAAAGGTATATAGAACCAAGTAAATTTCAGTTGGACAGTCTTTGGTTTCGTAAAGATGTGTGAGTATTTCCAGAAAATGGTCACACTTAGGCCCTGAAACACCAACTACAAAATGTGATATGAACAATCTGAAATTTCTTAATCTGAATTTCTGTAGTTATTCACTCCAGACTCGTCTCCAATCAAACCAAACTTTTTTTAATTTATTGAGCACTTCTCATTCAGCACATGTAGAACAAAGTTTTACAAAGAAGCACAACAAGCCCCCACCCCACAAAAACACACACACATGCATGCATGCACGCACACAAACACACACGCACGCACGCACAGTCTCGTATTTCTATCCTTGTGGGGACCTTCCATTGACTCCCATTCATGTCTAGCCCCTAACCCTGACCCTTACCCTAACCCTAACCCACACCACAACAAAGCCTAACCCTAAAGAAATGTTTTTGCACTTTTACTTTTTTCAGTAACAACAACATGGTCAAGAAAACACTGTTTGTCCTTATTAGGACCGAAAAAGGTCCCCACAAGGCACGTCGTTCCACGTTTTGCTATCCTTGTGGGGACATTTGGCCCCAACAAGGATAGAAATACGAGAATGCACACACACACACACACAGACACACACACACAGACACACACACACACACACACACACACACACACACACACACACACACACACACACACACACACACACACACACCCCACTTGCCCACTCACTACCAACCCTCATTGCTCACATCAAACAATAACCACTAAAATCAGAAACAGTTCTAACAATGATCGGGTTCTGATGAACCAGGAGAGAAAACGTCATCATAAGGGGCCGTGCACATCTCAACAAATCACAGTTAGCAATTTTACATTGCTTCTAACTATCACTGCAGCATCTTGCTCTGTTGATTACTGTATGACAGCAAATCCAACTTGCATCTCAGATTGGGCATATTAGCTGGACTGATTATTTCTATTAAAAGACTGTATTTTTCCCTCAGTGTAAAGCCACCCAGGAGGAGAACCGCACCCTTACTCCCAGCTTTAAATAAAACATCAGGGTCCTATAGAAGTAGATCTCAAAATATTCATGTTCACATTATTCAGAATTAACAACTGGTAAAAACAATCCATCAGTGGTAAACAGCTACAGGCTAAAGAATAATACAGTAGCACATTTCTGAATTTCATTTCCAGATGAGAGCTAGTTTCATGCACCAAAACCTACTAAGACGTCTCAGAGAGTGGTCCAGCTGCAAAGTGGAATGGTTTGTAACTTTGCAGAAAATCTGCTAAAAACCTAGGTTTCAGTGTTTGAAGGTCACTTAAATCTCAGTTATTTAATGTATTTAAGATTTGAAATGACAAAATAATATTTAAGAGTTAAAATGTAAGGGTGTAGAGGGACAACCTCTAATCTATTTTATACTACAGATTAAGCTTTGCAATTTCAGACTACTTCAGCTGATAATGGCTTGAGCAAAATCATAATCTAATTTTCACTGCCACAAGGGCTGGTGTTATGGGTAGCTCTCTGCCCTCACACTGAGAACACCACTGTATCAAGCCCAGGCTTTCAGGAGTTTCTATGGGACATTTGTGTGTTTTTCATGTGCATGCATGGCATTTTAGTTTACTGTTAGAACTCTCAAAATGAAAAACATGTCTGTGGTCAGTTTGTGACTCTAAACAGTCTGTAGGTGTACATTTGTGTGATTATCTCTCTGTGTTTGATCTGTGATGGTTGGTGCCTTTATTCACACTCCACAGGGAAAAGCTTGAGTCCCTGTAAGTTGGGTAAAGCGGTTTAAAAATGGATTGATGGGTAGTTGAGAACATCCATCAAGATAAAAATGTTAAGAGCAGTCACCAGAGCTTCCAATAACAAACAGAATCTTAGATTTAAAAGGGACATCTGTTGCTTTGTGAGATTTATAAACCTGAAATGAAAGAGAGGGAAAAAAAAGTTTCACAGCCATTTTCACTCAACTTGAAGAAGAAAGGTAAGCTAACACACCCACATATGCACGCACACAAAGGAAAAAAATTGTTGCATAAATGACAAGTAGCAAACATTTGGCCTCTCGACTTCCTGAATGGCAGTAATTGTGTTTTGGAGCTGAGTGACTGACAGGATTTGAGTGGCAGAAATGAGTGTGGTGGAAAGGTCGTTTAGCTCGTTATGACTAGCAGGTAACAGTAGCTTGGATGCGGCAGCCGTGATTGGACCATTGAGCTGCAGCCTTCTTGATTCCTCTATTGTTTCACATGTTGGACTGGGATATGCGCAGAAATTCTGACAATTTCATGTGGCACACCACTCGAGCATACACGTGTGTGTGTGTGTGTGTCTTTGTGTGTGTGTGTGTGTGTGTGTGTGTATGCTGTGAGTCAGTGTTTCAGAAGGCTCATTGCCGTTTGACGCCCACATCTCCAGCTAAACGGGTTTGCTTTTCAAATGTCAGATCACGGTGGGAGAGTGAGGCGGCCCTCTGACGATACCATGATTGTTTTCCCAGAAAAATGGAAAGAAGGGAAAGAAAGAGCAGGAGAGAGCAAGGGGAGATGATGACTGCTTTCCATTATTAGCCGAGCTCATTCTACCGAGAGAGGAAATAGTGAGGCTCTCTCATTCTGTTGATCGATCCCTCTTTTCTGGGAAGATGGCCAGCACAATGCTCTACCTCTCCATCCATCCAGTCCTTTTTCTCCATTCTCTCGCCTCTTTTTATCTGTCCGTCTGTCATTTGGTTTCTATTATGTTTGCTCAGATAATTGCTTTTCACTGCGAATAATTCTTGAAGTGAACTCCTTCGCCAATGAACACATTGTCATAAAAAGTTATAAGATCCTACATTACGGTCCCTGTGAAATGGAATCCAGGGTTGACTTCATGGCATGTGATAAAAGCAAAATATGAGTGGGAGTTTTGCAAGTTGAAGGGTGAGGGTATGTGTCATTTTGATGGCGGCGCTCGCCTAGAATCCAATGGCAGCAACTGATTATACTGTACATGCTTTAAGGTCACAGCAATAAAATCCAAGAAAGCACAGATGAAATATGATTTTAGTCTAAAACATTTATTGCTCTACTTTCTTTAACTGCACATGAGCTGTGGCATTTTAATTGAAATTGGTAAGCATGTGTAGCTTAACAACCGAACATCTCCCCTTACAGTAGATTTAAAACCACACACACACACACACACACACACACACACACACACACACACACACACACTCACACACACACACACACACACACACACACACACACAGAATTATTGTAAAAAAAAAATAAAATAAATAAAATAAAAACTTTTTTTGCATCATCTGCGTTTTTTGTTGTATGGGGAGTAACAGGCTCACGTTGACAATTTTTTTCTGAAAACAGACAACCATGCAGTGGTTGTTTCAATTGTTTTCAAAAGCGTTCACTGCCTGCTCATCAAAAAAAAAAAAACAAAAAAAAAAAATCAAAAGTGTTGGCAATTGTCTGAGGTTAATAAATGTGAAAAGGACAGGACAGCCCCAGAGCACACTTTCAACCTTTACTTAACCCCAAACATAGTACTTTTAATACAAGAAAAGCAACACAATGTACTTTACAGCATTTGCAAACTTTACAAGGTCAAAGAAGACACAACACTCCCACCACTTACTGCAGGGAGACATGGAATGGCACTAAAGAGAGTTGAAAACACCACCACTGGCGCCGTCCACAAAGGAGTCGCAGGTCATGACCAGCAGGGTACTGAGGTGACAAAACCTGCCATTGTTCAGCTAAAAGCAGCCCACAAATATCAATTCAACTATCTGTATCATCCATTATTACCATAGGAAGAGCAACAAATATGATAAACAGCTTTTTTCTCAGGACATAAAACAAAAAGTAATTTCAGCTTTCTCAAGAAGACTTGCCGCTTCTCTCGTTAAGTTACAATAAACTGAACATTTTTCGCCATGGAATGACATATCAGTTAAAGAGAGAATGTTTTACAAATATCTGACATACAAGCCACACAATTAGTAAATTGATCGAAAAAAAAAAAAGAGTATAGAAGTTGCTGGCTGCATTCCTTTGAATGCATCAGTGGTTTTGTAGTGTGACACGAATATATTGATCATGTTCCGCTATGTTTGTATCTAATTGTGAAAGCTCTCTGCCTGCTGAGGAGACTGTCTAAAGAATTCATGAGCTAAAGTTCAGAGCAGAAGGGCCATCTCTCAATGTCAGGGATTCATCAACTCAAAAGAAAGAGACACACACAATCACACAGTGAGGGGCTTCGTCCCACTTCTGACTTCGTAATGCAGACTGACAAAGCCAAATCACGCTCATGCAGTGAGTGGAAACTTAGAGAGCATCAGAGACCCAGGAGAATCCTCAATGCAACAAAAAGTCGTTCTCTACTCCATCGCCTCCTGCTAAATCTGTGTGTGTGTGTGTGTGTGTGTGTGTGTGTGTGTGTGTGTGTGTGTGTGTGTGTGAGATAGAGAGAGAGAGATAGAGAGGGAGAGAGAGAGAGAATAGCCTTCCCATGTGGTCAGTGCAACAGAGACAGTATTGTCACTGGCTGAGCTCCCTGTGATATGGAGGTGTTGACAGGTAGTACTCCAGCGGGACTTGTGTGACCACAACAAACTAGTGTGGCTTGCACACATACGTACCCACACCCACACCCACCCAACACGCAAACGCTCATACACACACACACGCACGCGCAGGCAGGACGTGACGTGACAGGCTGAGAATCTCGGCGACAATGTGGGATCCTCAGCACATCAATAATGCAGCATCTCTGACAACTGGAGGAATCAAACTCCCTGCACCGTCTCACTCGATCATACTCTCTCACTTGGATTCCCTCTCACTATCTCCGCCATCCATCTATGCTCACTTCGCTGCTCACTCCTTGGCTGCACCACCAGCGTGGAGCATGCATTAGAAAGCGGATATTTTGCTGTTCAGACAACTTTGTCGGATAGTCTAAACTATGACAGAAGAACACGTTTGGCCTTCTGGGATTCCTACTGAAATGGATATGAGAGCCTATATGTCTTATATATTTGTTTGGGCTGTTAGCTGTGGGCTTGTAGTTCAGTGGCTGAACCAGCTTGTCATATCAAACGCATAAACAGAGATGCAAAAGCACACGTACACAGCAAAATGTCTGTCATAGCCAAAGAGCAGAATCTCATGGTGCCACAGCTGCCATCTGTAGCCATGACAGATGAGAGCTGCCTGAGACACTGGAGTCTGTACATACAGACACACAGAGAACAGAGCCGCGGGCCTGCTGAGTTTGGATGTCATTGCAATGGCTGTCACCAACTGCCATGCCATTATATTGCCACATAAGTCGGTATTGTCTAGTTTCCCTCTGTGTGTGTGTGTGTGTGTGTGTGTGTGTGTGTGTGTGTGTGTGTGTGTGTGTGTGTGCATGCGTGCGTGCATTTCCTATTTTGTCTGTCCTCGTTTTTTGCTCGGCATGTTTCAGACACACTGCACTGCCCTTTGCAGGTTGTTGCTGTGGGTTTGAATCAGAGGACAATTACAGTTTATGGCAATTGTAGGCTTTTTTTATTATTTTTTGTAGTTAAGCAGTGACTTCTCCTGGTTAAGCAAGTAGCATAATCACCACCAGGGATAGGATCTCGGAAAAGAACAAGATTTCAGAAAGAACTCTACTAGGTAAAACAACACAAGCATTACATCAGATAGATGAAGTCCATGGCTAAATTTCTTTATTGGTATGATATAGATAAAGTAAATGGAAAAGGTGCATTTGCATTCAAGGCATTGGAAAAAAAATACACATGTAGAACAGTGTCATTTTCAAACTCCATTCCAAACAGGCTATGACTCATTTCTCTGGGTATAGTGTGTGTAATTAAGTTAAGTGTGACAAGAACAAGCCTTAAAAGTTAAACAAACAGTGACTGCCAGACAGATGTAGGCATGCACAGATAACTGTATTGAAAACACATTCTTGCTTTGTCACTTTGTCACCTCATTTGTAAATGGAATCAATCTGGATTTTTTTTTTTTATTCACAACAAGAACATCATCATCGCAGCAAGAACTCCTATTTTCTTCCATGATATATTGACAACCTTTGACGTCGAAGAACACAAAACCCATCCACAGTGTACCTTGCAGTTTCCTATAGTTAGCTTTGAATTAGCTTCAGCACCCCATGCAACCTTACAGAGGATAAAGTGAATGCATGTATAGTAACAATGAAGCGTGAGTATTTAACAACTGGCAAATGTGTCATTTTGTTATGTAACTCTAGATGAGGAATGTTGAAACAAATACAAATGAATCAAATGTAACAATCTCTCTCAACTCTCTAAAATTGAAAACAATTGTGTTGGATATTTGAGCACATCATGTTGCTGATCTTTGAACCAAACCAGGGTTCTCCAGCTTGGTCCATATTCACTGACTGCCTCTTTGGCTGCTTCAGAGACTGATCTAATTGTCTGTCCCCTGTCAATAGATTCCAAGACGTTTCAGCAACCTGATGGTAGAAGATGCCACAAAACCTCTGCATTCCACTTCAGTCAGATAGACTTTTGCATTCCATCCTCTTTGTTGACTTTTGTTGCGCTTATGAGCCATCTCGATTGAATTCTCCCATGGGAATGTGAGTTCTGTGATGTAGACCGACTTCAGTGAAGGGGACCAGAGCACCAAGTCCAGCTAAAGGGTGGTGGCTGCAGTCTCAGGTGGAAATATCAGTTGCTTGCCGATATCGACCAGCATCTTCCAATCTTGGGCCATGGCTAGCTGTCCAGCGGGAGGTTTTTCTCTGTCTCTCTCAGATGAATTGTGGTGCTGTAGTGGGATTACTTGCTCGCAGGATCAAGGTGTTAGTGGTATTTCTCTTGCTTTCAGGTGCTACTCCCAAATGCTTAAGGACCTGGTTATGCCTCCAGGGATTATGGCCTTGTGTGAGGCTGGTCTTACAACCAGTCAAAATGTGTTTGAGGGTTGCTGGAGTTGGACAGAGAACACAGGTTGGGTCCTCACTATACCACTGATGGAGGTTTTCTTGAGATGGGAGAACACCATAGGTAGTTCTGATGATGAAGCTGTTGTTGCGTGCCCCCATCTCCCAGAGGTCTCTTCAGCTGAGCCTCCTCCTCTCCTGGCATTGACACTTCATCCAGTGTCCCTACTTGTCCAGAGAGACAGCCTTTGCATTTCTTTCAGGGTCCTTCTGATGTTCCACCTCCTTTACCACCGATTTCCTCCTCTCTGATGTTGAGGCCTAATGCCAAGTCGGTTTATTTGCTTTAGGGCCAAAGACTCCACTTTCTAGCTGGACATGCTCCACAATGTTGTTGTGCCTCAGGACTGGCGCACTCCATCCAGTTAGCAGGTGAGGTGCAGCATTGCCAATGGTCAGGTCTCTGGAATCACTTAAGTCATCTGGACTCTCACTTTTAGAACAAAGAAAAAAAAAAGAACTCTTATCTTGATGAGGCTTGTAAGAAGCGATTCAAGGACCTCTTTGCCACAGAGACCGATGGTGGTAATTTAAGAAGCCATGGTTCGCTCTATTTCCTCCACAGTTGTTGTTTGGACTTCATAGATTGTGAATGGCACCTTACCTGAGGAAGACCTTCATATAGAAGACACCATAGCTTGAGCCTCCTTGACAGCAGGGTTTTATTGATGATTTTCAGACCATTGGTGATGACTTGCCTTAGTTGATATGCTTAAAAATTCTACATAAAAATGTTATTGGATGTGTGCCGTCTAGTGGATAGTGTGACATTGGTAAATCATAATGCTCGAAACACATGGTGCCTTTTATATCATAGTCTCTGTCCAATTTGGAATTTGTTCAAAACTATGAATATAAAGTCAATAATATTGTGTGTGTAGAGAAACAACTTCAGACACTGCTTTAGTGACTTCTCCTGCTCTGGAAAACTCTGCCCCTGCGTTACAAGTACATGTTGACAAGTACAAGGGTACCAAGAATTAAACCAAAGCCTGAGAGCAACATCAGGCAAATCCTACTTCATACATATGTGACTTTTATGACATATTCCTCATGGCAACTCATGTTCAAAACATGGTATAATCATGGTATTGTACTTAGGCTGTCAGAACTTATCACTGTGTTGCATGCCTGCTCATTTGAGCATCAAACCCTCCGCCCCTTTTTTGGGAGGCAAGTTAGTTGCTCCTCACCCCCTACTGAAATCAGCTCATGGCGACAAGGTCAGAGCCTACAGGCCAAACATTACTCCTGTTCATATTCTGCATTTACATAATCTATTCCTGTGAGCTGTCTGACTGAAATGCATAAAAAAAAATCCTCTAACTGTAAAAGTCTGTGATTTTGCTTTAATATGAAGGTTAATAATGTGAGTGACTTCACAAGTGCCACCATGGCAAATCCCCATGTGCTTATTGCACTGGGTGGCTCTGTCTTTCTCCATCTTTCATTCTAGACTTACTTCCTAATGGCTGAGACACAATCAACCATGCGACTGGTCACAAATGCTAATGATGCATGGCTAACGCAAGACTGTCCTTCTTTTCTCAACAGTTCATTCAAACTGCTGTACCTGCAATCTAAATGGATCTGACAAGACACACACACCCACACACACACACACACACACACACACACACACACACACACACACACACACACACACACACACACACACACACACACACACACACACACACACCACAGACATCAACTCATCCATATAATGCTGACAGCCAGTATTGCTCTGCAGAGAGATATTACTTAGCCGTATTGCATTGCTTGCACTTGCAGCGGAGAAAAGCATATTACTCACAAATGCTATTTGGTTGTGAGACTGTGGATGGCTGTTCCACACATGCTGCGTGGAAATAGTTTCTCTCTCAGCTTTCTTCCTGTGACCTGCTGCTTCAGTGCATCGCCCCGCTCTCGGTGCTGCTTTGGCATGCCAGCTGCACAGACGCCATTCACTTTCAATGTTTAACTCTGCTATTTTCTGGGTTGCTCTACAGCATGTGCCTCAAGTAGCCCGACAATCGCTGTTTGTTTGTTCTTCTAAATGTGTGATAGCATGTGAGAGAATATATGTCTAGGAAACAGCACAACAGTTATGGTAAAGGTGTGGAACCTGATTGCACTTTTATGTAAAATTTCTCTTGGAATCAACTCATGTGGACAAAACCAAAGTCATGGCGTCATTCTCAGGAGAATTTCCTTCTGTTAGGAGATTTTACTCTCCTCACATTTTTCTTTGCATGGCGTGGTGCCAGGAAATAAACAGACTGAACTTTGCAGCACAAAAAAAGAGGACAAGTTGTTGGAAAGAGGAAGAAGCGGTGGAATGTGGCTTGTGCTCTGGAAAATAAGCAAGAAGTACAATGCAAACTTCTACATGGCAAAAGTTCTTCTTTCCAGCCTGCAGTCTGTCTGAAACAAGCTGGATGAGGTGGTGGCCTGGGTGAAGCTCTCATAAGAGGGAAAAGGAATGGTGTCTCCTTGCTTTCACTGATGCGTGGCTCAGTGAATCAGACTGGGATGAAGAGCTCTCATTGAGTGGGCTTGGAAGCCCATTTTGACGCTCCCGAACTCTGCTGTGCACCTGAGCTGAGTGATTGGCTAGTTCATATCTGTGTTTCTTTGTGCTTTTACACATTTCTGTGTGAGAGTTATGATGCACATAAACTATACCTAACCCTAACATTGGAAGTTTTATTTAGCCTCTAAATGCATGGTGTCTGCAATTTCATGTCATTTTTTCCAGCTGTCCCAGCTGTTCATTGATTTATGTATTTCACTGGTCAAGATTACACTTAGCTGGATTAAACCCATTCTTGCCTTTTCTCCACCCACTTTGCCACTTGTGCCAGTGGGAGGGATGGAGTGGGAGGCTGCGCTGCACTGGACTGCACCGTGCCTGAAAAGTGTGAAATTCCCTGGACACACCCAGTTGGTGAGTTGAAGAACTGGTGTGAAAAACTTAAGCCTGGTCTATGAAAATAGAGCCCTATGTGTCTTGTGGCACCGCACTGAAGAATCCATAATCAATGTGTGTTATTGCTTTGTGGGAGGTGCTTATAAATGTCTCCCCATGCCTTCCCTTGGTGCATCATAGCACACCACTGTCTTTCTTGTACCTGCATACAAACCCGTATTCAAATGCAAAAGTCCAGAGGAATCAATGATGGAGTGCTGATCTGATAGCAGTATCTAAACTCTTCACTGCTGCTTTGATTTTACAAACTGGGACCTATTTTATAGAGGACTCAAAAGAGAAAAGGAGTGCATTAAGAGAATTGTGAAATGAAATAAGGAGGGTTAACATAAAATACATTGAAATGCAAGACTGCAATGGCAACCTCCAAGCAGCCTGGCAAGTTATTAAAATGATGAAATCTATTAATCACTATGTTGATGAGGGATAACAATCCATTAGAGTAAATGAGATGAATAACTTGCTAGACGCTTTTGACTCATTCTTTTGTCATTTTGAAATGCATTTTTCTGAAAAAGTTAACTTGCTTGAATGTTTGCGTGTACCTGAAAATGAAAGTGTGATAACTCAGGAATGTGCCACAAGTTTATGAAAGAAGGTTGACACAAGGCCCTCCAGTCATCTGTGGACGCGCATTGCGTTACTGTGCTTAACAGTTATGGACAGAGTCACAACAGTGATTGGACATTAACTCGAGAGGAAGGCTTCTGTGCAGCATGCTCAGAGTGTCGACAGGCACTGACATGCACGCGCACACACACAAACTGGCAAGTAAAGCATCCACTGTACTGCCATCCACTGTATACTGTACAGGGCGAACTGACTAATTGAATATTTTATGGACAACTGTTGCATCCCTAACCCTCACAGTTTGTTTATCAGCCTGACAAGAGAGTCGACCATGTAAAACGTTTTAATCTGGACACAGTGTTATAAGCACCTGGAGAAACTGAAGTCCCGTGTAAAGATTCTATGCTCTTCTACTTTTAATAAGATATAGCCTCACATTTTTATTGACCACCTCACATCATATTTACAATTATTTGCTTAGTAAATAGTATTGCTTGAAAACGTTTTAACAAACAGACACAGTCCTTCTGAGTTGTCTTCAAGGACAAGACGTGAAGATGTGAAGATAATTTCTTAGCTTTAAATGTGTCAAAAACCAAAGAGCCAATCACTGGTTTTAGAAAGAAAAATCCAATGCCTGAAGAATGCCTTTCCGAAGAAACCATGGTTCATAATCAAAAGGTTGACTATAGGTTATAGGTTAAGTTATATAAAAATCTTGGCACTGTGTTTGACTTACAGCTTAAATTCAAGATAAATACTGAGCTAATTGCCAAAGTGAGTCAACAAATAATTCATTTAAATTCTTTTAATGTCTCTGACACAATTAAAAAAAAAAAACCTTTCTTTTTTTCAAAGCCTTTTAATGTTTTCCTTTACCTGCTGATATAATGGGCTGTCTGTGAAAGACAAAGTTATTGGATTTCACCAAAAGGACTTGGGCACAATCCAGGACGAACAAGTAGCTGAAAAAGCAAGAAGGCTTAGCCGTAACACATTCAGTGGAATATGGGCTTCAGTTCCTGTTGCTAACTCAACAAGCTGTCGTGGCTGACTGTATGTTTACGATGGCAACTACAAGTGTCAGATCCATAACGCAACAGGCGCTAGACAAATTTTGGAGCAAGCATGAATTTATTTCTTCGAGGAGCCTCGGGTAATGGAGAAGTATGTGCAAAAATTTACACTAAACACGGAGGAGAAAAAAATGGAAGTTAGAGCCATGGATCTTTAGATTCCAATGTAATGTCCATCATTAGCATTAATAACATCAGCTAGTTGGCTAGCATAAAGAAGCTCAAAACTGCTAGCATTTTGTGATTCAGATTATATGAATAGATTGTTGAGATTATAGGAGGCATTGCCTTACCTTGGAACAAATGCAGATATCCTTGTTTATAGTTGTCATGCTTAGCGGCTGTGAGTTCTGCCAAACAGCTTAATCCATAGGAGACTCTTGTCCAAGTTCTGAGTGGATTTAGGGAATGGGATAAAACAAACCATGTTGTTTATCCTTTCAGGACATCTCGTATTGCTGTTACATGTGTCCCAGGCACATTGTTTGACCATTCAATAACTTATATAGCGTGGAAAGCATCAAAAGGTTCTCTATGGAGTTTAAGCGGCGAATGTGTAAGTCTGATTGTCAATGCAGTTTGTCGATGAGTGCTATTGGTACATTTGCGTTCAGGGGTGGGGCTTATCCAAAGGCCAATTCTCTCTTATACCATCAGGCAGACTTTATAATGTGCGTTCCCAAAAACCTAACCGCAACTCAAGGTCCTAAAAACAGAAGGCACTCATTTTAAATTATTTTATTTTGAGGACATTATTTATTTGCAGTCTTATTTCATATTTTTTTTTTATTACTGATTCTGTATTGTGTTTTTCTTTTACCTTTTACGTTATCTTTTATCTTATCTTGTTTTATTATGCTCTTTGATTTGTATTTGTAGGCTACTTACAATGTTTGACATCTCCCTCTGTCCAGTGACTATATGCATGAACATACACTGGGGTGCTACAAATCAACTGGGGATTGTGGGATAAATAAAGTTGACTGAACTGAACTGAACTAACTCTGACACTATACGGCCTGTATTTCTGAGCAGTGAAATTTTAATTGGTGCTACTGCAAATGGAAGCAAAAATCACGGATGGGTAACTCTTATAAGCATTTCTTCCCCGCTGTGATGGCAGTGACATGTGTCATGGTGCTTGTCTGGGGAATTTGGGGAGTGCAAATAGGAGCTTTATGAATTTCTTCACATTCAAACACTCACTTCCCCCTTGTCTTTAGATGGAAGCTTCACGCGTGATGCCACCATCTCCTCATAAAATGGGAAACCAGAAAAGAGGATTTCAGCATGGCGGGAGGAAAGAGACACCCTATTTTTACCACTTCCTCCCTCGCTCTGTGCTCTCTCCACTGCTCCCCAAACTGCTGGCAGGACAAGCCAACAGAGAATGAGAATGTTTGCCCCAAGAAGCACTTCAGTCTCGCTGCTTCACTCAGATATTTGTGGCACTCCCTTTTTCTCCTGCTATCTTTCCTCTCCTCTGCCAACCCTTCATACTGTCACTGGAGTCCTGTTGCCCTCTTTATCTCCTCTAGTTGCTGTGTTTACCTTCTCCATTGCGTCTTTTCAGTGTTCTGTTAACCTTTCATTAGCAAGTCTAATGTCAGGCCTTCCCGCCTGCCTCCCGCATGGCTCCCGGCTCTGTGCTTTCCAGGCACTATGACAATGTTTTCCTCAAGCCCCATTAGTGCCTCCTCACACTGCTAACAGCCATGCAGCACACAGAAGGATGAGAGAAGGAGGTATGAAGAGGAGGATTACAGAGGGATATACGGAGAGGGAGAAGAGGTGGTGTGGGTGGGGGTCCTGGGTGAGACTGGGGAGAGCAGCCTGGGCAGAGTGGCTGGCCAAGTGAGAAAAAGGTTGGAGAGGGATTAAGGGAGACTGAAGGGTGGGGTGGCATAAGGGAAAATGATAAAAAGAGAAGCAAAGGGCAATGCTGGAGGGAGGAAGAGGAGGAGGGTAGGGGGGGCTTTGGATTGGGAAGAAGGTTGAGGGGTGCGTGGTGGGGGTAAGGAGGGGGAGGTTGGGAAATGTGGGCTCTTCCAATATGGCTGTTTAGCAAACATCAGTTGCATAGAACCGATGCGGATGAAGTTCTGTGTCACAGTTATTTGCATAAATTTGCATAAAATTAATCCCCTTCCCAATCTCTGCAGCAATTGTTTCTGATGCAGAAAATAAGTCAACAAAATGAAGTGATGCATCCAAACAAAAGCAAACATATTGACACACACACACACACACACACACACACACACACACACAGACACACACACACACACACACACACACACACGAAGAGGACATATAACTGAAGGGTGTTGTCCATGGTGCTGAGCAACAACTGAAAACAGTAGCTAGATACTTTTTATGCCTGATACACATGAAAACACACACACACACACACACACACACACACACACACACACACACACACACACACACACACACACACACACACATTTGCACACAAGCACACACAATGGACATGCACACGTTTAGACAGGACGCATGGTGCTGTCCAAGGTGCTGAAGCAACAACTGAAGATTAGTTTACTAGTTTTTAAATGTCTTAACAGCCTTGCGACCTCTTATTTATCAGATCTGCTTTTACCATATCGACCCTCGCGGACCCTGAGTTCCCTTGTCAGCGCCTATTTATCCATACCAAAAACCAGAACCCAAACCCACAGCGAGGCAGCTTTGAGCCACTATAGCCCTCCTATTTGTAACAGCCTGGAAGACATCCTCAGGACTGCAGAGACTGTTGGTCTAAAACACTGTTTGGTTAAAAACACATTTTTGAATAACTCTCTTTATTGGAAGAGGAATCATAGGTAGAGATACAAGGCAGAGATCAGAACTTCCTTATTTTTCCATCCTTCCCACCTCTCAGAAGGACGAAGACCCAAAAGCAGACTGAGACAAGAACAAAGTCTTTGAAAGTCTTTGTCGGTGACAATCACACCAAACAGGTATCTGCTGGGGTAGTACAGACTCAGAGTCGGAGACGGAGCAAGTGTTCAAAGCACAGGGAGATAAACATGAGGAAGAGCTGGATGTGGACAGGGAACATGAACTGGCACTGAGACGTGATAGGTAAATGGGAAGATTGGATGGATAGAGCGAGACGAGAGAGTCCCACCATAACTTTGAGGTTAAACCATTGCGAGAAGGTATAAATAAATGATTATTCAGAATGGGGAGAGTTTTGAGGCTTTTTGAAGGCCCGACTTTTTTTAATTTGAATCCAAATTTTAAAGGAGTTTAAAACTATTGGGTTTAAAGCTGGTGGTCAAAAGAAGTTGAGAGCAAACCAAAGAGTGAAGTGATAAATTAGAAGAAGCTAGTACCATATTAACTCAGGCAAGGCAGCACTTGTTAGTCAAGTCAAGTCAATTTTATTTATATGATAGCACTGTCATAATATCCAAAGTTTTTCAATATTACAAGACCAATAATAATAATAAGGAAATTGGGTAGTGCCGGTCCACTAAGCGCTTTAGAGAGCTGTAGTACTGATCCGCTAATGGGAGGGGTTTTATTGCCCCAAATGAAAGAATCTATTAATTGACTGAGTGATATAAAAAAATGACTTCCTTATAAGGATAGGAGCTTGTAAAAAAATATTTTAAAAAAAACATGGGTCAAACAATCATTTGAATCAAATAAACTCTGCCAACTCAGAATAAGGGAAGGTTAGCCCACCTATTAAAATGTAGTTTACATTTTTCATGGAGGGGAGACACTTTTGAGAAAAGTTGATCCAATAACTTAATAATGAACACTCCCAAATATTTAAATGCTGAGGAGTATTAGAAGGGGAAAAAAGCCCATGGAATATTTTTAGCTGAGGAATTGATGGGAAGAATTTCACTCTTACTAAGATTCAGCTTATAGCTTCAATAGGATCCATATTAATCAAATATATCAATAACCATAGGGAGCGATGTGGCTGGATTGGACAAGTATAAGAGGAAATTATCCGCATGTAACGACAGTTTATGAACCGTTCCCGCTCAGGTAATCCCCTAAAACTCATCCTCCTGAAGAGGCCAGATGGCTAAAGGATCAATTGTTAAAGCAAATAGGAGGGGTTACAGAGGGCAGCCTTGCCTAGTTCCTCTTCGAAGGGGAAACGGGATAGACTGGAGTCTATTTATATGGACTGAGGCGACTGGGCAAGCATAAAGCAATTTAATTCAAGAAATAAACTCTAAACTGAAATCAAATTTGTGCAAAATAAAATGAAGATAACTCCATTCCAACCTGTTGAAGGCCGTCTCGGCATCAAGATAATTACTTCAGGGAAGTTTGAATTCAGAGAGTTAATAGTATTTAACAGCCTCCTTGTATTATGGAATGAATACATTCCCGGCATGAATCCTGCTTGATCAATAGAAATTATACTTGGTAGGACCTGCTGTAGAAGTTGGGCAAGAATCTTTGACAGGATTTTCAAGTCAAAATTTAAAAGAGAAATTGGCCTATAACTGCCACGAAGAAGAGGGTCCTTGTCACTCTTACGGAGGACAGAAATTGAGGTCTCCTACACGGTGGGGGACAGGCTACCTAAGAAAATGACTCGTTATACATTCTCTATAGGGCTGGTGCTAGGGGGACAGAAAGGAACTTTAACACTTCACAGTAAACCCATCAGGGCCTGGCGTTTTACCATTCTGGAGTGACATGATTGCTTCACATACTTCCTTGATACAGATTGGCCTGCCCAGCTCACTACTCACATCCTCATTGATTTTAAGGAAGACAACATTATCGAGAGGGTTATCTCCATCCCAGACATCTGAGGGGCATTGTGAGGTGTAAAGTTCAGAGTAATATTTACAAAATATCATATTAATCTCCACAGGATCTGAGGATCTTCACCAGTTATGGATTTGATCTTATGGATCAATGTGGCTTGTCCGCTGCCACACATTCCTGATGAGCTAGCAGCTTCCCTGTCTTGTCTCCACTCTCAAACAAACCTTGTTTAGCTACAAATAAGAAATAAAGAATTCTGTAAAAGGACCTTGAGCTAGCAAAATGGAGTCTCCATTGCTTGGATGGAAAGACTATGGAGATTAATGTCAACCGATACAGGGTGTGATCTGAGATTGCTATGCTGTGGTAATTACATGAACCTGCCAGAAAATAATTATCCAAAAGAAAAAAATGAATCTCAGAAAATGAGTGATGAACATGTGGGAAAAAAAAGAAAAACATTGTCTGATTGGAATGTAGCCCTCCATAGGTCAAACAGGCATAAACTGATTTTATATGTATTAAGAGCTTTAGTTGACTTTGATAACATCTGAGGATTAGATGAAAATTTGTCCAGGAAGGGGTCTTGAATTAAATTGTAATTCCCGCCAATAATTCAGTAGTGATAATCAACTTTAGGGAGAAGAAAAATGTTTGAAATGAATGAATTGTCATCCTATATAGGTGCATAAACACAGGTCAATACCACAGGCAAGCCACACAATCTGCCAGAAATAATTACAAATTGACCATTACAGTATTTTAAAGAATCTGATAATTGAAATGGAACATTTTTATGTATGAGAATAGCTGTACCTTTTGCTCTTGCTGACAATTTAGAACTAAATACATCCGTTATCCATGGTCGTCTGATCTTGGTAATCTCTGAGGAGCAGAGGTGAGCTTGAAGAAAAGAGAATATCACCCTTGAGTTGGTTTAAATGTGTCATTACATTATTAATTTTAATAGCCTGGTTGACACCCTTCAGGTTCCAGGAGATAAGGTTCTTACCCTGAGTCATCATATCAAAACACAATGTACACAAGGAGCAGTGACCTTCTCAATTCCGACACCATCCCTGAACCAAAGCAAAAGAGGAGAAACAAACAAGAAACACGAGGAAAATAAAAGGAAAAAAACAAAACAAAATACGTCCTTCTCAACCCCCACTCTCAAAACAAACTCTGCGTTCCCCCATTATCAATCCCAACAGGATAACACGTTCTACTTCCATAACTTTATCATGTTCTAGAGGTCACTTAATTCCACAATTTAAAGATACACACCACTCCACCAGAAAGAAAATGAAATTACAGAGGAGTAAAACCAATCTGTACATTTAACTTGAAGATGCAAAAAAACATACGGGGAGTTAAACTATTCACATCCATTTTAACCACAAATAAAAATAAGTAAGTAAGTAAATAAAAAAACATCCTGCTCTGTGACATCCGATTCAATGCTGAAGGTAGTTAACCTCATGTACACACTTTCACACACCAGGGTATTTACAATGAATACAATGACTGAAGTGCATATGCACCTAGGGGGGCTCCTATAATTTTTAAAGTACAGAACCTTAAGCGCTTAAAATCACACACACATTCACACAAACATACCTGCCTAAAGCTCCACCTCAAAGTGAGGGAGCAATAAAAGGTGATGAAATAAAATAAAATATTGCAGGATAACATATGGCCAAGAAAGATTATAGCAAAATAGAGGCAGTTAGCTTGGAGAAAAAAAATATGTGTTATATAAAATATAAAACAGTAACTGACATATGAGTGAACTACAGGTGTATCAACCATTCCCAACCTCACTGACGCTATCTTAAACGTGTGACCAAACTACAGACAGAGAAAACAAACAACAGAGTGTATTCTGTCAGTCCTGTGCAAAGTAACACAAAGTAAACACAACAAAACACCAAAGTCAATGCAAATAGCTCTACAGAGCAAAACCACGCTTTGTGCCTACCGGTTTCCATGGACGCCATGACGCACACTAAGGATGTCCATGCAACAGTACAGCCACGGGGTTAAAGTACAGTAGCAACAGCAGTTGACAGCTGAGAGGAATAAACCCTGGATTCAGGTGCCAGCCTGGGACACCCGACTGTGTCTTTTACTCCTTGCCCATCAGTCACTCATTGTAAAATGCCTGTGCCTCCTCTGGTGTCTAAAAAAAGAATGAATTCATCCTCAGATGAAACTTGCAGGCGAGCAGGAAACAGCAGCATAAACTTGACACTTTTCTGATAAAGGGCTTGTTTGATTTTATTGAAAGTGGCTCACTTTCTCGAAGTAGCTGCTCTGAGATCTGGATAAACTCGGAGCCAAGCTCCCTACTGCACCTCATTCTGTCTGGCCCATCAAAGCACCATCTCTTTCTCCAAAAAGTGATAAAAACATACCATAGCACAAAATGTGTGGGGTTCTGTACCGGGCCGGGTTTAGAGCCAGGGAGCAATGTGCTGTCTCGAGCTCCGGGGGTTTGGTTGCGATTGTTTCCTTCAGCAGGCCATATATGAAGTCAGTCAGGACCTGGCCTTTCTCACTGCCCTCTGGGATGTTTAGAATCTGGAGACTGGTTATGAGAACTGTTCTCTGGACCCTCCAGGCAGTCTTGAAGTAGCTTGTTTTGGGCCGTCAGTAACTTCACTGTTTTTTTCGGTGC